>NW_005371986.1:523152-542900 GCF_000412655.1 Myotis brandtii | reverse complement strand
CCCCCCCCTCGAGTGCACAAATTTTTGTGCACCCGGCCTCTAGTCTATAATAATAAAAGCGTAATATGCTAATTAGACCGGACTACCTTCTGGACTAAGCCGCGGTGCCCCAGGGGTCGAGGCAGAGGCAGCCATGTGGCAGCAGGGGCCGAGCCCCTTGCACGAATTTCATGCATCAGGCCTCTAGTACTTTAATTAGACTACTGTGAGAAATAATCAGAGTATGGATACAACAAATAAATACATATGCCTAAAGTCATCAAATTGTGTACATTAATTATGTGCAGTTTTTTATATACCACTTATATTTTAACAGAGCTAAGGAAAAATAATAAGAGTAACTGTTTGATCATTTAATTATGTGAAAAAACTAGCTTATTTTAACTTTTTTAAATATATTTTATTGATTTTTTACAGAGAGGAAGGGAGAGGGAGAGGGATAGAGAGCTAGAAACATCAATGAGAGAGAAACATCGATCAGCTGCCTCCTGCACACTCCCTACTGGGTATGTACCCACAACCAAGGCACATGCCCTTGACCGGAATTGAACCTGGGACCCTTGAGTCTGCAGGCCGACGCTCTATCCACTGAGCCAAACCAGTCAGGGCTTATTTTAACTTTTTTCTAAGCATACAACCTTTAGATAATTTCTTCCATAACAATAGTGCTAATGATAGATTCATTATTTCTTACAGCTCCCACAATTTTTGTAAATATCTGATGAAAATATTTAATCAACATAGTTCATACATCCTTAGATTTTTCATCTTTCTTGTTTTGACAATTCCCAGAATACGTAAACACGACAATGGGCAGCCCACTGCTCCAGCTATCTACGTCTTTATTAGTCACCAAAGTATCTCTGAAGTACACTGCCTTTAACACTTGTCAAGGAAGATAAATAAGGGAATGAGAATTAAGCATCTAGAAAGTCCATAGCAAAGAAGAATTAAAAAGAAGGTTTATGGGGTGTATCATACCATTTAATTAGAAAAAATATATATGATTATTCAGCACCAACTAAGTACAAGGCAATGTGCTAAAAACGTAGAATGAGAAATAAGGCATGGTTTTTACTTGGATTCACCATATATTGAAAGCAAACTTCAGGTACATCATTAAAAACAATTATGTGTCATAAATTTCATGTTGGACATACCAAGTATGGAAACACAGGAAAATTTTCCCTAATTATCACTGGTTTAACTTCTTTTCTCTGTAAAGTGTGCAAGTTGTCTTACGTTCCTTAACTCTCTTCAAAATCTAACATTTTGTGATAATATTTTATTTTAAAAAAATTTTTAAATCTTTATGGTTGAAAGTATTACATATGTCCCCTCTGCCCTTCATTGGCCCCTTCTAGCCTGCCCCCACCCCAATTTATTTCAATCTTTTCTTAGCAGAGAGCTGGAAGATTTTTGCCTTTAATAAGTTAGGTGCCAGAGAATACGTAAGCTTTTGATCAAATGCTTTAGTTCAATAGGACAAGGATATTCTCACTGATTAGCAACTGAGGAAGCAGAAACCATTAGCTAAAACAAAGTTTTAATCTGATTTCTCTTGCTCCATCCAGCATTCCTAGCATGGGTGTGATTAACACTAGCATTCTTTGACAAACAGCAAATATATTTGATTAAAAGCTTTTTTTAATCTGTCACCATCACACTCCATTTTTCATATAATAATCAGGTGTGAAATCTCAGTTAACTAAAGAAAAGAATAAATACTAAAAACATAATAACATGTGTTAGGTACAGTTGCCCTAAGCTGTCCCCTCTTCCCTGTCTTTTTGCCTCACATTTGTGTGATATTCATGGCTGTGAAAGTTGTAAAGATTAAATAAAATAAATGACACATGTAAAGCCTTCAATAAATAATAGCTCTTCTTACCATTGCTATGAATACTACCAGTACTTATGCATTTTTTTTCTGCCATTCCCCACTCTCAAAGCTTCCCCAAGTGTAATGCTCTGTGTAATACTGAGAATACTTGAGAAGGTCTGGGAATGCATACAGAAAAAAAAATATTTAATTTAGTAATCATATATTTATATTAAAGTGACTTACCAGATTTGTTATTAAACAAATTTAACTAAGTTAAAAAAAAATAGTAGTGTATTTACAGAAGCACAATAGTATGTAAATATGTCAAAAGTCTTGAAGATGGTCCATGGACATTGAAAGTGGGAAACAAATAGAGCATAAACCACTGCTTTCACAATCTAAGGCAGTGGTTCTCAACCTTGGCTGCACATTAGAATCACCTGGGAATCTTTTTAAAATCCTGATTTCTGGGCCTCATCCTCCAGAAATTCTGCTTCTTTGTTACTAATGTTGTGGCCCCACCCCATAAGAAAGAAACAGAACCAGACATTTCCTGCCTTCAGAGTCCTAGAAATGCATAACTAAAATAGTCGGTGAAAAATGCTACAATTCTCAGAGCTCAATAATTCAAATCTTTATTATTTCTGTCCTTAAAATCCAGAAAGTGTACAACTCTTCTTGTATTTCTAGAGCCTGGGTCAGTGCCTGACACATTATAGGTATTTAGTCAATATTTATTGGATGAATAAATGAGGGAATTATAAACGTATAACGTAGGGTTCTCGGAAGAAGGGTTTGGGGAAAGCAAATAAGAAAGAGAACTTCTGAGGCCCAAAGTCAGGCCATTTCTTTGGTGGCTTCTTTTATCTACTATGTGTGGAAATGAGAGCCAAGCCGTGATCTCACTCCAGTAGAACCTGCTGGGCTAGTGCAGTTGGCAAGTAAGGTGAGGCCGACCACTCATGTCAAACACAACAAACTTGCCTAATGGATTCCCACAAGTACATTCTGATTGCCTTCTCCGGCCAAATCTGCCCTGGTAAGCTAGATCTAATTATCCACCATGGAATTTGGCCAGTTACACTGAGATTATAGTATGTTGAGAAAGCTGAACTTTAACCACACAGAAATAAAATCACAAGCATCTGGGACACTCCCTATTGTCTCTGGGTGATTTTTGAATTTTTTTTTTTTTTCAAAAAGAAAACAGTTGCTTTGGAGTCAATGAGTTTTCCTTTCAACTTGAGCAGTGGTTCTCAACCTTGGCTGCACATTAGAATCACCTGGGAATCTTTTTTAAATCCTGATTTCTGGGCCTCATCCTCCGGAAATTCTGTTTCTTTGTTACTAATGATGAGGCCCAGAAATCAGGATTTTAAGAAGATTCCCAGGTGATTCTAATGTGCAGCCAAGGTTGAGAACCACTGAACTAAAGGGAAATGTAAGTCAAATTGATTCAATTTTTTAATATAAATTGTCTGCACATGTCTTTACTGAAATAATTTAAAATTATTTAATAATGAACTCTGATATCTAAATAGAATACTGCACCCTTTATTAATCACCAAAAAAAATTTGTTTGGTGCAGGAAAAAAGTACAAAATGAATAAGATGCAGTCTCAAGTGCTGCCTTTTACAATCAGATTTTAACTAAAGTAGTTCAAAGCCGAAGAAAATGTTCTTCATCCCTCAGCAATAGATGCAGTAAAGTTTTTTTCAAATTTACAATAGAAGGTAACCATGCACATTGTCACATGTCCATGTCATGAAGCTAAACAACTTTTAATGTTCCTTTTAAGCAAATTTTCCAAATTTTTGGTAAACAAAAATTGTCTCAGGGTTATATTTGTGTGGGTGGCATTTTCAAGCTTTCTGGGTACAGCTGGGCTAAGTACTCTCCATAAACAAAGTAGAGGTTTATCAGAGTTTTCTTCACTTTGAAAAATAGTTCCCAGTAGGATCCCAACAGCTAGACAGTTTCCACAGTGCGTTACACTTTTGCTCACCTTATATACAACTCCTCAGGATCACACCTATAGGAGAGATGCAGGTACACATGCGACATTTGTTCTGCTCACCGTCTCAGAACTGACTCATTGGCTTTAATTTTCTCTTTTTCTTTCCTCCCAGTATGTCCCTTTCCTCTTGCATTGATGGACGCCACTTTGCAACATGCCTCCTTCCTTTTCTCTATTTTTATCTCATTTCATCAACCTCACTGGTACATTTGTTTTCTGAGAATTTCTGCCTTGGCAGAGAGTTACTTAGTGGAGCCACAGGAGTGACTAAGCAAAGTTAGAGAAAGCAAAGGTGATTCTATTGGCAGTGAGACCTGATAGAAAGAATACCAGCTTGAAATTGAAAATCCTGGGGGATTGGTTCTGGCACCAAGCTTCACCATGTGGCCTTTGAAATTCAAGGAACGTCTTGAATGTGTCAGTTTCCTCATCTACATAATTAACATGCTAACACAAAAATGACAAAGTCTAATCAGACTGCAGGAGAGTTTTTTGTCACATTAATTTGTAAAGTGCTTATCTCTGTGTCATGTGAGATGTGGTTGTCAATAATGTCGGTCACCAGCTGCAAAGGAGATACCTGTGCACACCTCTGTTCCCAGCCTTCTGTCCACTCTTGCCTCTCAGGGATATTTAGGAGTTCATTCCTCGAGGTACAAGAAATCCATACATATGGGCAATCCTGCCATCTTTGTACTCTATCTAGTTTTTGGTTTCATTAAATCTTCTCCCAGTCTGCTTTCTTGACAGTCCGATGCTAGCCATGATCTTTTCAACTGGCAAACAGGACCCACACCCCCAGCTACAATCTGGTTATCTACCAGCATCTGATTGAACTAGAATTGAGTGGGGTGATGTCACTCTGGAGTCAGACTGGCTTTTGTTTAAACACACATTATAATGGAATAGCTGAACACCTTGAACTTGTTATTTAATTTCTCTGGAGCTCCATTTTCTCATTTATATAAAGAAGGTCTAATATCTACACTGTAAAGGGATGAAGCTTTATTATATATAGCCCAAGAGGTAAAAGTAATATGCAACCCAAATGTGGATATTTAGAATTGTCCAGATATTTAATTTATAGTCTCTTAAAGATAAAGGATTTTAAAGAAAAGTAACTGTGCAATTAAAATAAGATACACTTGCCCTGGCCAGTGTGGCTCAATTGGTTGGAGCATGGTCCCATATATCAAAAGGTTGTGGGTTCAATTCCTGGTCGCAGCACATACCTGGGTTGCAGGTTCAATCCCAGTCAGGGTGTGTATGGAAGGCAACCAATCAGTGTTCTCTCTTTCTCTCTCTCTCTCCCTCTCTCTCTCTCTTTCTCTCCTGTCCCCTCTCTCTGAAATCAACAAGCATATCCTTGGGTGAGGATTTAAAATTTTTTAGAAAGTAAGAGATTGTGGTTTCTTTGAGCTCTGCTCTGGCACAATGATTAAAAGTAGCAGGTACTTAATTATTTTTAATGAGTAAATAATGAATGGATGAATTCTATAGAAGTTTAGAGAAATATTGAATTTCACATCTCTCCTCTAGGTGCAAACCAATACCTCCTAACCTACAGTGTATTGCATTTCCTGTCTTCTCTACAACTGACATGAAAATTGTCCTAAAAAATTTCATAGTTTTATGCCTGTCACAGTATAGAAGTAAGCAACCAGAAATGTATGTTCTCCCAAAGTTATCTCTTTATTTTTATATTTTTAAGCTTTTTATCAAAACAAGTTTCTAGAAATCATTAAGAAACACAATTGTGTAAGTACTATAAAGAAACAGAATTGTGCAAGAAGAGGCTTTACAAAGCCCTTGTGCAATACTGCTTTGAGTACTTTCCATTTTCATGTCCTACTCTTAAGAAAACATGTTTTGCCAAAGTTCATTATTATTTTCCTAGAGTATACATTTCCCCCTAAATATGGAAAGAAATAAAAATAATTATACTAACCATGAATTTTTTTAACTAAGCCTCAAATCTATTTTTTCCTACAGATTCACTGTGACAGCAACAGATAAAATTGAATGAGAGCTGAATGCATTATCCTGTAAATTGAATATAGAAGAACAACCAAATACAATAAATCAATCCAATACCTTACTTTTAACTTTCTTTCAAACCAGAACATGAGTTCCTTAAGTAACTTAAACAGTGCCCCCCAATCTCCACTTCCCTTTCTACAGGAAATATGACTGGAGACCATCTTGGAGTGCCATGAAAGCTGAGGGGCAAAGCTAAATTCCATCTAAAAGCACAAAGAAACAGGACCAGCAAGAATGAAAGATGCCTGTCCTGTTTCCAAAAGCAAGGGGAGGAGATGAGCCAAAAGAACAATGACATATTACAGCCCAGGAGCTAAAATTAAATTCGTGTAAACAATTCTTGTTGAAACTAGAAGCCAATGTAGATTAGGCAAGCCAGGTGATGAGTTCTTTCCTGCCAGAACAAGCCAGAATGAGAGTCACCTCCCTCGCATTGCGACATGGCTAGGGATAGAAGTGAGGTTCATATGGAAAACCAGAGGATTATGAACTGAGTATGGCAACTCTTAAATTCTATATTAACTTATTGTATACTAGAGGCCTGGTGCACAAAAATTTGTGAGGACCCTCACCTCATGAGGGTGTGGCCAACCTGGGTGAGGGGCTGATGGCTGTTTGCAGGCTGGCCACAGCCCCTTCAGTGTGGGGGGGTCCTGATGGGGTGCCTGGCCAGTCTGGATGAGGGGTTGATGGCTATTTGCAGGCTGGCCAAGGCCCCCAGCCACCCAAGCTCCCAGTGGAGGCTGGCTGGAAGCAGGTATCTGGGGTTTATTATCTTCTATAATTGAAACTTTGTTGCCTTGAGTGGAGGCCACAGCCGGCCAGGGCAGGCAGGAACCTTGGCTTCCTCCATTGTCAAGGCAACCAAGCCTCCTGCTTGCTCCAGCTCCGTGGCTGCCGACTGCCATCTTGGTTGGGTTAATTTGCATATAGTCGCTCTGATTGGCTGGTGGGCATGGCTTGGGGCATAGCGGAGGGGTGGTCAATTTGCCTGTTTCTCTTTTATTAGATTAGACTAGAGGCCCGGGGCACAAAAATTTGTGCACTTGGGGGGGGGGGGTCCCTCAGCCCGGCCTGTGCCCTCTCACAGTCTGGGACCCCTCGGGGGATGACCACCTGCTGGCTTAGGCCCACTCCCTGGGGGGTTGGGCCCAAGCTGGCAATCAGACATCCCTCTGGCAGCTCGGGAGCTCTCAGGGGATGTTCACTTGCCAGCAGGAAGCAGGCCTAAGCTGCAGTCGGACATCCTTAGCGCTGCTGAGGAGGCGGGAAAGGCTCCCACCACCACTGCTGTACTGGCAGCCGTCAGCATAGCTTGTGGCTGAGCAGAGCTCCCCCTGTGGGAGCACACTGACCACCAGGGGGCAGCTCCTGCATTGAGCGTCTGCCTCCTGGTCGTCAGTGTGTGTCATAGTGACCAATCATTCCCAGTCTTTCTGCTGTTAGGGTCAATTTGCATATTACCCTTTTATTATATAGGATAGAGGCCTGGTGCATGGGTGGGGGCCGGCTGGGTTGCCCTGCAGGGGGTCCCGGATCAGGGTGGGGGGCCCCACTGGGGTGCCTGGCCAGCCTGAGTGAGTGGCTGATGGTTGTTTACAGGCTGGCCACAGCCCCTTCAGGATAGGGGTCCCCGCTTGGGTTCCTGGCCAGCCTGAGTGAGGAACTGATGGCTGTTTGCAGGCTGGCCAAGGCCCCCAGCCACCCAAGCTCCCAGTGGAGGCTGGCTGGAAGCAGGTATCTGGGGTTTATTTATCTTCTATAATTGAAACTTTGTTGCCTTGAGTGGAGGCCACAGCTGGCCAGGGCAGGCGGGAAGCTTGGCTTCCTCCATCACCAGGGCAACCAAGCCTCCTGCTTGCTCCAGCTCCGTGGCTGCCGACTGCCATCTTGGTTGGGTTAATTTGCATATAGTTGCTCTGCTTGGCTGGTGGGTGTGGCTTGTGGGATAGCAGAGGGGCGGGCAATTTGCATGTTTTTCTTTTATTAGATTAGATATGAAAACCCCATATTTCTTCCTTATACCACCCAACATGCTGAAAGCCAGTTGTTTAAATAAAGGAATCTGAATGAGAATTTCTAACTCTCATATAATTATTTCTCTTAACACATATTTCTTGAATAACCACTGTGGGCATGACCACTGTGGTAGAACCTTTGAATAATACAAAGATAAATAAGGCATAGTCCCTACCCTCAGAAGATCAAGGAAGTCAGACATGCACGCAAATAACTATATAAGAGTAATCAAAAAAGGGGAGAAAGAAAGAAGTTCAGGCCAAATTGGTTTGTTGGCATTAATGTGTGAAAGAGTCACCTTTAAATCCTATCCCATAGCCCGGTTATTAGCAACTCCTTTGACCAGAATCCAACTATGATGTTAGTTTTTGCTGGATTTTAAATTAAACCTATACTACTGGTTCTCTGATGCAGCTAAATTATAGAAGGAGGCCTGAGGTAGATATAAACTCCTACAATACCTTTCCAAAGGCATTTGGGGCTTGTTTTAAAAGACCATTCTCAAATATATGCAAGAAGCCAGGGGAGTTATGGAAGAAAACACCATCTATTAAATTAACTTATGATTCCTAATTTTGTCATGAACAACTATAAACCTTTCTAAGTAAGCTAAATAGTCATTAATGTGGAAGGGTAAATAAATTATAGAATATTTCCTACAATAATTTTAAAGAATGAGGTATCTCTAGCATAGAAACATCTCCATATGTATAGAAGTGAAAGGAAACAGCCAGGAGGAAACAATTCAGGCTATAAACTAGGCCTGTTATTTGATGCAACTTAAATATTTTTTCTAAAGGTTAAGCAGAAGCAGGAAATGATGCAAATATGCTAATAAAGTATGAAATATGATGCACTCTTTACTTATCACTATTATGTTACACCTCCAGAATTATAATGATTTAAAGTAAATTTTTATAAAATGTTTTTGGTATTTGAATTAATTTTATTACCTACCAAAAAATATTTTGTCTTCAGGTATTGTCTTTAAGTACAGTGTGCAAAGATTTTTTATATTGTCTCCATATATTACTAGGTTGTTTTAGACCCTATCTCTGTAGCCACTTTCATAAGCTTTACCTTCATGTGTAAAGCTTTCAATCTAGTTAACCCATGTAGATTATAATTTCAATTCACAAAGGGAAAAGTGAACAGACTCAACTTCTATTATTAAGTGGATACCCTGCCTCCATATCAGCCCGAAACAGATCTGTTATCAGTTATCTTTATTCTTCTTTATAAGAGAGGAGAAAGAAAAAGAGAGGAGGGAAAGAAGTTCAAGAAAAGATAGAAGAAAAGTACTGTCCACCCCTGCCAATAGCAGAAATTGCAAGTTGTTGTCTGTTAAAAGTCTGTTCCATTTATGATAAGTTATTTCCCCAGGCCCCATTCTGTGCCTTCTGTTTTAAGTGATTACTAAAATCTTCCCCTTTAAAAAACAACTGTTTATCATGACTCATGTCTATAATGACTTAGGACCCTCAAATGTGATCATAACCTTCTCCCCTTCTAAGAAAATTCATAAAGATAAAAAGCCAGCCTCAGGTTTTTATGAGCTAGCTCACTTCTAGAAATGAGACAGCATGCCACAGAACGAAAGCCCAATATCTTAGTTTCTAAAAAATTTGAAATCCTCAGCCAAGGGTAGCTTGCACAGGAAGTGGGGCTCAACACAGCAGTTCGAATCAGCTTTCTATGAAGAAGACAAAGGCAAATACACAGAGAACAGTCGTTACACAAGTAGAACAGGTGCATCCACCCCCTCCTGGTGCCACAGCCAAAGCTAAACACACCCAGGCTGTTCCACCAGAACTGGTCTGAATTCAAATCAATAGAAAGCTTGTTGCCATGGGTTGGGTGGAAGCTGTGTTTAATGCCAATCAACATATGCTTGATTACCCAACAGGGAAAATAAAAAAGTAAAGTAAACATGTGTACCTGTATCTATACAAATCTTTTGAAAGGACTTGAAGCTGAGAAACTAGAACCAAGAGAGAATGGTATTAGCTCAATACGTATGAAATAAGCTCCAACACTCTCTGAAGCAACTTTCTAATTCCTATAGAAGAATCTTCAATGATGAACCCTCAAACCAGTCACCCTCAACAGAACTTATTGATTTACTGTAATTACCTTAGTTAGATTGCTGGCAACCAAAGAAATAAACTAAGATAAATTAAAATAATAATAATACTGTAATGAAGATCATTATGGTTACCATTTATCAAGCACCTATTAGCTGCCAATTTGCTATATTTAGCTATATAGCCTAATCTCCATCATAGTCTTGTGAAGTAGGTTTGATTGTACCCATTTTACACATAAAGAAACTACATCAAATATAAATTACTTTTCCCCAAAATACCCAGCTAGAGTTAAAGAGCCATAGTCAAATTCCAAATAAACTCTCTCCACTACACCAGGAGTCAGAAAACTACAACCATTTGGTGAAATCTGCCCCGCTGCCTGTTTCTGTAAGGTTGCATTGGGGCACAGATCACTCATGTATCTGTGGCTGCTCGGGTGCCACAATAGCAGAGTCGAGCAGTTGTGACAGAAACCATATGGCCCACAAAAACTAAACAATTTGCTATCTGGCCCTTTAGAGAAAAAGTTTGCCAACCTCTGCTCTGCAGTATGCCATTAAGAATTTTTTAAAGTTTGAGTAAAATAAGTACTTCAGAGAATTCTGATAAATGGGGGTGTTCATTTTGTTGTTGTTGTTAACAGCTACCCTAAGACATTCTGTCTATGCAAGAGCTTTTTCCTACTCCTTAAAAATTCAGTTGGGGAAGAATATGTGTGTATCAGAAAACAAGAATCTGAATTTTGTTGACTACTTCTTTCATCTCCTGACAAGTTCTACCTCCAGCTTCTCCTCACCTCCAGTTCTCGAGTTAGGCACCTAAGAGAGAAAGGGAGGGAGGAACACAATGAAAACATAGTGCTATAGGTCTGTGGAACTTCCATTCCATTTTCAGGCCCTGCCACCTGCCATGGCAGACTCTCAAGGAAGGACATGCCAAATCTCAGGGTCTACTGTTTAGGTTTGTGAGAGTAATGCAAGCCTGAGTGGAGGACGTTATAGACTAGAACAGTGGTCGGCAAACTCATTAGTCAACAGAGCCAAATATCAACAGTACTTCTTCAAAACAGACTCACCCAGGCGGAAAACCGACTTCTGCGCATGGGAGAAGTTTCAATAGCACTGTACATGCGCGCCTGCACATGGTATTTTGTGGAAGAGCCACACTCAAGGGGCCAAAGAGCCGCATGTGACTCGCAAGCCACAGTTTGCCGACCACTGGCACTAGAATAACAGAATTTTAATATGGAGGGCACATTAGATAATAACCAATTGAGATGATTCATTTTATTTAAAAAAAAAAAAAACAAGAGCCCAGCAAAACTGAGTGACTTGCTCAAGGTTAAAGAGGTAGCAACAGAGAAAAGGCTTCTTTGATCCAATCTAGCACACATTCAACAAGATCTGGCTTAAGGCCACCGTTTATCTTATTCACCAGCTTCCCTATATTCATTAATTTCATGTCCCTTCTCAAGACTACACCTTTGATGGGAAGAGCGCCTTTGGGGAATCAAGCAGACTTGGGTTCAAATCCTGCTTTAGTCACTTAGTACTTGTGAAAACTTAGGAAAGCCAGTAATCCACTTGAAGTCTTTTCATGTACGTAAAATATAGTTAATTGTTGCCTAAATGTAAAAAAGATGAACTGACATAGCAACAGTCAGTGCCTAACAAAGCATCCAGCACATAGTAAGAACTTTCCCAAAATGTGGCCAACACTAGCATTGTTCTTACAAGACAAGTGAGCTGCATCACTTCGGTCCCCTCTTAAACAACACAGTCAGGAGATGTTAATGGTTGGACCAAGTGTCATTTCATGGTTCAAGCATAGATGATAACATGCTGTCTGCCTATGGTAGAAGAAAATACATTTCATCTGAGAAAACTCACTTTTAGCTTTCTAATTAAGTCTTGTGCCAGTGCATATAATTTTTATTACTGTATATGTTACGATTTATGGACAGTCCTGTTAATTACAAGGTTTTTATTGGAGAGACAGGTTTCAGGATAAGTCTGCCATCTGACTTGCTAGTACTTGTTAAAAGTGTTTACAGTGTGACTCATTTACATGTGTGTTTGAGTATGTGTGTTTAGGAGTGATGTTATTACATTTTTCTTGCACATCGTGAGAAATCTGTGACTCATATTTGTTCATATATAAACATTGCACATCACGGACTCTATCCCTTCACATACCCTAATGTCCAGATTATGTTCAAGGGCGAGTTTCAGATTATTTTCAAGGTTTTATACAGACAGACTCACTTGGACTGGTCCTTGCTCTCAGCTACCAGGTACTCGTTTTGTGGCATGGTGACTACCGCCGGGCCGCCAAGTGCTGTCCCCTGGGGCATGAAGAAGCTCTCAATTCTTGGGTCTCAGAGACTCGTGAACCAACTCTTCGCAACTTGCAACAGGAAAAAAAGCTTAAAACTTTTATTTTAACTTTACCGCAGTTTTTCTGAGATGAAAAATCACTTTCCATTCAGTTTATGATTATTGGAAAACGTTTTATTATTGATTTATATAACAAAAATTATTTTTAAAGTTTTATATGATTTTTAGAAGGCAAGCCTTATATGTTTGATGATGTAACATAAAACATAAAGCATATTTAATAAGAAATAACTTCTTTTAATTTATAACAGAAATTGCTGCCTCTGATAAAATATAAAAGCCATGAGAGGACAGGGATCTTTTACTATCTTGTCATTATTTTAAAGGCCTACAAGAGTGTGCCTGGAACATAATGAGCATCAATAAATCTTTGTTGAAGATGCGAATGTTGAGACACTTGACGTTTTCCAAGAGGCTCCTTCTAGTATCTTCATTTTTTTTTTAGATTCTTTTTTCTTTTTTCTGTTCTGATGGGGTGTTTTTTGCTTCCTTACATTCCAAGTCACTTATTTGATTATGAGCATCATCTACTCTACTGTTGATTCCCTGTAAATTATTCTTCATTTCAGACTTTCTTTTTTCTGGATTTTATGTCATTTTTCAGGCTGTTAAAATTCTCACTAAGTTCCTTGAGCATTCTTATAACCATCATTTTGAACTCTGTATCTGGTAGTTTGCTTGCCTCAATTTCATATAGTTCTTTTTATAGATAGTTCTCCTATCCTTTCATTTGGGAACTGTTTCTTTGTCTCTGCATTTTGGCTGCTTTGCTATGGTTGTTTCTATATATTAGGTAGAGCTACTAAATCTCCCAGACTTGGTAAAGTAGCCTTGTGTAGTAGGTGTCCTATAGGGTTCAGTGGCACAGTCTCCCCAGTCACCCAAGCTGGGCACGCCAGGTGCACTGGCCTGTTGTAGTTGAGCTTTGATTTGCTGTTTGGGTTAATGGGTGGGATTGACCCCAAAGCCAATTGGCTGTGAAGACTGGCTGTAACTACAGCAGAGGATCTGCTGTGCAGGAGTCAACCCCATGGAGCAGGACTTGCTTCAATGCTCACTGAGTCCAACCCTTGAGTATGGAGGTTGTAATTTGGCATAGTCTGAAGCTGTTCACCAGTTGCACTAGCCCTGGGGCCTCCCAAGAGGTACAAGGTCAGCCACCACATGCATTCTGCCCGGGGCCACCTGGCATGAGCTACAGAGTAATCTGCAGGTGGCTGATACTTATGCTGGGCTTGGAGGTGCCCAGGAGAGGCCAAGCTGCAAATCAAGGTGGCTGCCACTAGTGCCAGGCCTGGGGCCACTTAGCAAGAGGTGCAGGCTATTCATAGGCCACATGCTGCTTGCTTGAGGAAAGAGAGGCCAATTGTATGGGGAAATAGTGGAAATGGCATAACTGAGGCCACAAGTTGGGTGGGGACAGGTCACAGGGAATCACCAGGGTGCGGCAAACAGTATAAGCCCAGTTGATGGAGACTCAGATATGGCACCTGCCTGTCAGATCTGTGAGATTCTCAGAAAACAATGATCTCTGCCAGCACTTTTGTCTGGCAGAAAACTGCCACCCAGCTCTTGCCCTAATGCCAAACAATTCAATTCCTCCCCGTATATCCCTGATTCCTTTCAAGCTGCTGCCCCAGCACTGGAGCTCAGAGGGAGAGAGTCCAGGGAAGACCAAGTAAGGCCCTTTACAAGGAACTGCCTGGGACTCCAGAAGCCTCCATCTCCCTTAGCCTCGATCCCCACTGGTTTTTACAGCCAGAAGTTATGGGGACTTCTCTTCCTGACACTGGAACTCTGAGCTGGGGGGCCTGGTGTGGGGCTGGGACCCCTTGCTCCTCATGGGAAACATCTGCAGCCAAGATATCCCTCGAGATATTAAAAGGTCATGTATAGGACCAGCCCCTTCTGTGTCTCTGCCCCTCCTACCAGTCTTGATGTGGCATCTTCTTTAAATTCCTAGTTGTAGGACTTCCATTCAACTAGATCTCAGCTGATTCTGAATGATGTTGTTCTGTCAGTTAGTTGTAATTTGGTGGTGGTTGTGGGAGGATTGGAGTACCATATTCATCTACACTGCCACCTTGACCAGGAAGTCCTTGCTGGATTTTTTCTTCATCTAATTAGTCTGAGTTTGAATGTGAATTGTATTTATGTCTTAGGAACTGTTCCTTATATATATGTAATCAAATACAATGTTGAGCCTATAATTTTAAAATAAAAAAGCATTAACAATGTAAAAAATATGCAACAATGTCTTCAGAATGATTAAAGAGACTAAAGAGGTAGTATCAACACATATTATCAAAAGTTTTTTGCTAGAAAAGTTTTGGCACTAATTCTTAGGATTAAATACTACAGTCTATACTATTTTTTTCTGAAAAATAATCTTTTATGCTAAAATTTGTGCCAGAAAATTTCATTTTTACATCTGTTAGTATAAATTAATCTGAGGAATATGCACTCCTTTCTGAGTGGGATCCAACCATGTTCAAGTTATGTCACTACTTCTCTTGGTCACTCAACTGACTCTATTCACACTTTTACAATGAGTTCATATATAGTTTCACCAACTAGAATATAAACATTATCACTAGGGATCTGCATTACTTATAATACTGTAACTGACTCTACTCATTCCCTTCCATTTACATCCAAAATTTGATACTAATTTACTTTCTATCTCTTCTCACTTATAAATTATCCACCCTATTAAAAGGCATAGTTGTGACAATTCTAAGTTTCAGCTGCCCACTATGTTCCCATCCATTCCATCTCTTAAAGGTGTTCAAAGTGTTAACCGGTTGTATTTCATCCTAGAGACAGCTGGGTTTCAGGGAGAGGAAAAATGTTTCATTATCTTACTCTATTGCCCAAGACAAATGTGCTATTGTATTGCATGTAAAATGTCATCTTTGAAGTATATTAAGGATATGCTGTGAGGTAAGCCATCTGGAAAATACAGTATAGAATTGGAAATAATTATAAGTTAGTTTATTGCACTTTTTTTCCAGTTAAGCCTACCATGATAGCTGCTAAAACAATATAATGAAAAGGGTAGATGCTCTGAAACCACACAGGTTAAATGCTACCTCCAACTATTATTAGTTAGTATACAAGTTATTTAGCTTCTCTGATACTTTTGTCTTGTCTGTAAAATTGAGATACTACTGCATGTTGCATAGGGGTTTTATGAGGATTAAATGAAACAATATTTGTAAAGCACTTGGAACAGAGTAGACAGTAAGTATAACGTCTCCTCTCTTCTTTTAAATATAGAGGATATTTAATATTCTTTACATATAGAATATTAGGTAATCCAATAATATTTGTACACCATGTTGATGAGCACGTTGGTTGAGCTTCCATGTAATTCTCTTTCAATTTCAGGGGAGGAAGGGCTTTGGAAAATCAAGTTTTAAGTTTCCTCAGGAATCCTCAGGCTGGAGTGTATTAGGACCACCCAGACAATCTTAGTAGGAAAGCGCTGTCCGTGGTGCTAGTAATCGCGCATACCCCTGGCAAAACTTCGCCTGCCCAAAGTTCTTTGCCAGTGAACTTGCTTAGCGAAGCTCACATATCTGTCTCATGGTAAAGTCTCAGTCATTCTACCCACTGGCTTTTCACCTGTCTTGCCAATCTATGTCCCCTTCAACCAAACAACAACAACAAAAAAAGTATCTTCCATCTCCTTATCACCCCAAAATAGTTTTTATTTTTCAGACACTGACAATGCCTACCACTTAAGAAAGTGGATCAAAAATTGGCTCAAGTGCCCTACCCGTGGTCGGCAAACTGCGGCTCGCGAGCCACATGTGGCTCTTTGGCCCCTTGAGTGTGGCTCTTCCTAAGCCTTAGGAGTACCCTAATTAAGTTAATAACAAAGTACCTACCTATATAGTTTAAGTTTTAAAAATTTGGCTCTCAAAAGAAATTTCAATCGTTGTACTGTTGATATTTGGCTCTGTTGACTAATGAGTTTGCAGACCACTGCGCCTAACCGGTTTGGCTCAGTGGATAGAGCGTCGGCCTGCGGACTCAAGGGGCCCAGGTTCGATTCTGGTCAAGGGCATGTACCTTGGTTGCAGGTTCAATCCCCAGCTCTGGTCAGGGCCCGTGCAGGAGGCAACCAATTGGTGTGTCTCCCTCACATCAATGTTTCTCTCTCCCCCCCCCCCACCTTCCACTCTCTCTAAAAATCAATTGAGGTATGCCAGTTGGTTCCATACCTCAATGTGGGGTTGGGGGGACAAGAAGAGATAAACGAAAGAACATATATTTATATGCATAGCCCATGGACACAGGCAATAGTGTGGAGGAAGGAGGTGCTAGGAGGAGTGGGGGGGGGGAGGAGAGGAGATGGAAGATACCTGTAATACCATCAACAATAAAATATGTATTAAAAAATGATGAGGGGAAAAACAATGGAAAAATATCATTGGGTGAGGATTAAAAAACAAGAAAAAATTGGCTCAGGCTATCTTTTCCTAACCTTTTTGTTAAGTTTCAAAGAAATCCAAGGTGAGAAGACAGGAAACAGTTAATTTCCAATGCATTATTTAAAAAAACTCTCTTCAGCTGCACCTCGACCTTGAGTTAAGTTCCCTTCTTCCTTATTCCCCAAATTCCCTGTAAAAACAAGTCTCAGTAAAGTTATCATATTAAATTGAAACTCTCTATTTATTAGTTCTGAGTGCCATTGGGGGAGTTAATTAAAAGCTAGGACCTAGATCTTATTCAACCGTGAATTCCTGGACATGCTGAACTAAGTTGTTTTTTTATATATATAAATATATTTTATTGATTTTTTACAGAGAGGAAGGAAGAGGGATAGAGTTAGAAACATCGAAGAGAGAGAAACATCAATCAGCTGCCCTATGCACACCTCCTACTGGGGATGTGCCCGCAACCAAGGTACATGCCCTTGACCGGAATTGAACCTGGGACCTTTCAGTCTGCAGGCTGATGCTCTATCCACTGAGCCAAACCGGTTAGGGCTGAACTAAATTTTGTTGAACTAAATTTAATCACTGGATCCATTAGAGGGAAGGTCCCAACAACACGTCTTTATTTTTATTTCATTTAAGATGTCTTAATGTTGACATTATTGCAGGAGTCCCCATTGCCCCCGCCACTGCTTTGCCCACTTCCACCCTCCTCTGCCTCCCCTAACAACACGCCTTTAAAAGGCAACCTGCCACCTGGCCAGTGTGGTTCAGTGGTTGAGCACTGACCTCCTATGAACCAGGAGATCACAGGTTCAATTCTCAGGCAGGGCAAATGCTGGGGTTTCAGGCTCGATTTCCAGTAAGGGGGCGTGCAGGAGACAGCCAATCAATGATTCTCATCATTGATGTTTCTATCTCCCTTCCTCCCTGAAATCAATAAAAAAAATGTATTTTAAAAATAAAATAAATAAATAAATAACAACCTGCCTTGCAACATTTGGCTGTGCACTAAATTTTAGACTAACCAGGCTGTTCTGATAAAGATATTCTGGACTGAATTCATTTGCCACCACATCCACCTATATCAGTCTAGTGACTCAGCCCCTGAGAGTGACTAGTAAAGAACTAATGTCATTCCTTTCAAAGACTCTGCTTCCCACTGTCCATTTTTCCTCCTTTTCCTCCAATTCTACCAACACACCTGTAATTCCCAATACACTGCATAGATACTGGCCCCAAAGTCTAAGCAAAACAACTCACTGGGTTGTTTCACCCAAAGGTAGACTTCTATTGCTTTGGCCAGATGAAGGAATAGAGCCATCATCAACAAACAAAAGGACAATTTCTTTTTCCAGATAAGAGTAGAGGCTCAAATAAGATTAAAAGGCAGAGGAACCAAAAAATCTGAAACCTAAAAAATGTGGGTAGGGTGAGAGAGAAATAATTATTAATACTGCTTCTTTCTCTTCTCCATCTGGGTGAACTTCCACTCTCTTGAAAATCAGTATCTCTTCAGCCCTCACTACCACTTCCATAGGCCTTCCTTTCTTTAAAGAGCTCTTCCTCATTCTATAGTGGTATGAGGGGAGGGGAGTCCAAGCTAAGGCATGCCAGAAGAAACATATGGAGTCTCATTTGCAAGCAAGCAAACAATTGCCCTCCCTTTAAGAGTCTTCCTCCTTGGCATTCTGAACCAAAAATGATGTAGTAAATAAAAAACGATTCAGTGTTAGGAGAGACCTACTTTCATGTAGTTTTTCACCAAAGTTTTTAGGCAACAAACACACAACTTGTGGCTCTCTTCCTATTTCAATCAAGCATCAGCTATAATTTTTTAAATCTTTAAAGCAATGCACGAATGCAGTGGTTCTCAACCTTCTGGCCCTTTAAATACAGTTCCTCATGTTGTGACCCAACCATAAAATTATTTTTGTTGCTACTTCATAACTGTAATGTTGCTACTGTTATGAATTGTAATGTAAATATCTGATATGCAGGATGGTCTTAGGCGACCCCTGTGAAAGGGTCGTTCGACTGCCAAAGGGGTCGCGACCCACAGGTTGAGAACCGCTGCATTAATGCAAACTCACCTAGGAAGATTAAGAAGAAAAGCACTTGGCCTTTAAATCTTCAGAAGAGGGTTTAATGACAGGTTCAACCTGTTTAATGGCAGAGCCAGCACCACACCCCTGTTTTATTGTGTTTCATTATCATTGCATAAATTCCCTTTATTACTCACGACAAGTAAAAATGAAATACTTGCTGAGGTGGGTTTTAATAAGTAAGAGTAAAATCAAAAATAAACTGTTCAAATATCATGAAAGTGTGATCTCAGATTCTTAAAATATACATATTAATATTTTTAGGTGCCTGACATGTTGTCACTCTCAATCTAAAGGTCATTTTTTACAAGGAGTGTAACCATAACTCAAAGATGAAAATAATAAGTAGCACATTCAAAACAGGATTCTCGGGATTTTTCTCTTACCAGGTATACTGATTTTTTTTTTGACTCATTCAAATAGGAAGACACACCCAAAAGAAAATTGCTAAGGTTGGTGCAAGATGTGAAGCTAGTGAAGTTCAAGTACTGCCTGGGGATGAATATAACCTGCATGACCGGTGCAGAGCTGTCACTTTCAGACATCTTAAGACCGAGTTATTTTAAATGTCTTTCTGTCATTGATTCTACGGGGAGCGACTAACGTCTCCAGCGTGAAGCCAGCTGAAGGAATAGAAAGACGCTGCTCCGCCTGCTGGAGGGAGGAGCTGAGTACATTGATTCTATGTTTCCAAAACCTTGACCAAGACTTTCCCGGACTCTGGGTGAGTAAGGCCGGGGCCTCCGAGCTCCGGCGTCTGGCGCATGCGTCCTAGCACCCTCTGGGCTCGCTCCACTCCCCTATCCCCGCCCC
>NW_005371986.1:520004-523026 GCF_000412655.1 Myotis brandtii | reverse complement strand
CCCCGTCCCCTGCAGCTCTGTTGGCCCCGCCTTGCGGCCCGGGAGCTGCAAAGCCGAGCTGGCATGCGGGCTGAGGGCGGAGCCAAAGGGGGTGGGGAGAGCCGACCTACCGCCCAGCTGGACCAAACCCCTCCGCTCCCAGCCGGCTAAACACTCGGCGAGAAACTGCAGTGCGCCTGGGATCGGGGACGCTAGCTCCTGCCCTTCCAGCCGGAGCCCTCGCACCAGGCGCCTTTCCTGGGAGCGAGCTGGGCGCGTCCGCTCATTCGCGATCGCCCGGAAAAGGCCGATTTAACGACAGGCCGTTTGGCCTTTGCACGAGCCGCCAAGTCACCAAAGGGCGGCGACAGGGGACTGGAGCCAGCGGGGCTCTCTCCCGAGGAGCAGAGAGCGCTCCGGGGCGACGCGGGGACGGAGCGAGGAGTGTCGTGGAGCTCGGGGCTAGCGGCGGATCATCACGATTTTGTCTGGCGTCTGCGAAATGTGGGAAGAAGACAAGGTCAAGCTCGGAGGCAGCGGCAGCGATGCGGGTCTGGCCAGCGCCGCGGCGCGGGGGCAAGTGGAGACCGTGCGGCAGCTCCTGCAGGCCGGCGCGGATCCCAACGGAGTCAACGGCTTCGGGAGGCGCCCGATCCAGGTACCTGGGGCCCAGGGGCCTCGTCGGCAGGGGGCGCGCGAACGCGAAGGCGCGGCCTCCCTGGGGCGCCTCTGGGACCTGGGTCTCCACTGTTTCTCTCTTGCTAGGGGTGTGGAGCCCAGGTGTAAAGCAGGTGTTCACCCACCAAAAATTCTTTTAAAAAAAAAAAGAATGAAAAACCCACTGCATCAGTTTGTTCTTTTTAATGATGGAAAAAATATCAGTATATCCTCTCCCGTCTCAGGATCAGAGATAAATTACAACTTACGCATTCTGTATTGAATTTAAAGAATCCCACAAAATCATAGTACATGGAGAAAAAAAACCTCACTGTTAAGTTTCAAGCTGCAATATGAAATTCTTTGCAGTCTTTTTCTAAGCAAAGGAACAAGACAGGGTTCCTAAACCACAATACTTACTCCTCTTATTTTATGTTAGCATTATCTCTTGAGCGTTACGTAAGAAAAAAAATGATTCAATGGATTTTTACTGCTTAATTGCCATACTGAATGCTTGGATTACAAAAGCATTCCCCGCAGCAACTGTTAGGTAGTTTTTAAATAGAAAAAAATCTTACCCTGACCGGTTTGGCTCAGTGGGTAGAGCGTTGGCCTGCGGACTGAAGGGTCCCAGGTTCGATTCTGGTCAAGGGCATGCACGTACCTTGGTTGCGGGCATATCCCCAGTTGGGGGTGTGCAGGAGGCGCTGATTGGTGTTTCTCTCTCATCGATGTTTCTGGCTCTCTATCCCTCTTCCTTCCTCTCTGTGAAAAATCAATAAAAATATATTTTTTCAAAAAAGAAAGAGTCTTCATACATAATTAGCCTCTTCATTGTTGAAATACACTTATTCAATATTTTATTATTCCCGCTTTAATTAGTACCTTCCAGAACCAAGTTTTTATTAATGAATGTTGCTAATAGTGTAAATTTTAAAGAAGATATATGTTCATCCCTTTAGAATTCATAGAAAGGTGTTACAAGAAATGAGGGATGGTTCAAAGCAGCAAAAATATGGTATAGTAGTTGTTAAAGACTTCAAATTATACTAATAATTGTATAAGTAGGTTTTATAGTTTTAATTCACCATTTTCTGGGATATTAAGAACCACTTTTCCTCCCCCCTCTCTATATGTGAAACAGCCTTTATATCACTAGTAAGAATGATAACCTATCTTGGTTTTTAAGCAAGGAATTGGATGCTTCTAATATTCATGAAACAAAACAAAAAAATTAGTATACTATCTTTCAGTTACATAGTACATTTTAAAACACAAAGTCACAGGAACAAATAGTTCCATTTTGGATATTTTGTTGTCAAAAATTGTTTTATTGTTAAAATAAGTAAATGTTTGCATAATGTATATTTATACAAATGGGTGCCATAGGATTACTGCTCCAAACATCCTTTTTCTAAGTTATGCATTGTTCTGATTCAACTACTGGCATCCAAGTTCTTTTCATATAGCAAAACATTTACTATTTAATATTATAAAATCCTGTACAATGTAAATATAGTATTAATATTACATGTTACATTAAGTCTACCACCCTCTACACTTTGGGCCTTCTCTATAACATTAAGTTAAATATTTAAAATGGTGAACCATTTATTAACAACAAATAATTGGTTTTCATTATCTGATAAAACAATGTGTGTCTCTCTTTACTTTTTCCCCTATAGCTCCAATTTTGGTTCAAATTGTAGGACTATATTACATTTATAAGCACAGACATATGTGATTGAAAAGCAAAGGCCTTCCACGGGGGTTTTACTGTGAGAACTAAACAAAGTAAGCCTTATTTTAAATTTAGGTGTTTCTCATTTTCTCCCCTAAAGCATTACTCTAACTTCCAAGATATAGCATCAGCTGACTGCCTAATAAAGATTTTTAGACACGGATTATGTCTGGGGAGAGAGGGCAGAGCAAGGGAAATAATTTCAGATTTTAAAAACCTTTAAACTTAAGTCCACCTATTAGTCATTTAACAAAATGGATTCCCATGTTCAAATGGAAGTCAGCTTTTTCTTTTTTCTCACAATGAAGACGAGCACATTATCATCAGCTCTTTGTTGCATATTTGGAAAATAACCTGAACCTCAGTAAAGAGTATACCTGGAGCGGGTGGGGGGACTGGGAGAGGGGAAATATTGCGTCAGCAAATGAGCTTAACCAGATTCCTGGGGCTTGTGAAGCACCTCTGCATTAAGCAGATACTTCATTTTTTGATATGGTTCTACCTGTCCCTGCCCAGGCCTGCATCCCGCTTTCCCCTCGCCCTGACCATTCTGCTCTCGCCTTAGGTCATGATGATGGGCAGCACCCGCGTGGCCGAGCAGCTGCTGATCCACGGCGCGGACCCCAACTGCGCGGACCCCGCCAC
>NW_005371986.1:514688-519954 GCF_000412655.1 Myotis brandtii | reverse complement strand
GCGATGCCTGGGGCCGCCTGCCCGTGGACCTGGCTGAGGAGCGGGGCCACCGCCACATCGTCGGGTACCTGCGCGCCACCGCGGGAGACTGACGTCGGGCGCACCCAGCTGCCCACAACGACTTTTCTTTTCTCCCCAGCTCCCCATCCCCAACTTAGTTCAACCAAGGCTGCAAAGCAGAGCGGCTTTCGGAAAGCCTTCCTGGGCGACTGGATTCCTCAAGGGAAGGAGGGGCAGGCCAGAAATAAATCCTTTTTCTTTTTTCTTTTCTGGATCCCACCCTGGACCCTCACCTGTAGCCAAAGGCAGAGAGGTGGGGCCAGAGGTGTTCAGCGAGATTTGGGGGCGGAATGTTTCGTTCCCAGCTGCCGTTCACTGGCGGAAAAGTGGTGTGCGACGAAGTCCATGAAGGGCCCTGGAGATGGGGGGCAGGGTCGGAGGCAGCGGGATTGGCCTCCGATGGGAGGTCGGTGAGATGGTCACTGCACTGACCTTGATGGAGCCCCTCGTAAGTCCTCACTTGGGGCTTTAGGCACTTGGGGCTCACGGGAAAACCCGAAGACCGAGGACCAGAGGAGGACGGCTGCTGTGGGTGTCAGGAGGCTGTCTACGCTTTACTTATTGTGCGAGCAAGTCACCTGCAAAACCGCATTCACTGCAAGTCCTGGAGGCAGCTCCACCGGATAGCGACTAGAGGAGAAGGTGGGAACCACCTTGAATTCGCCTTTATATCCTAAAATCCCTGGGTCAAGGTGGTGCAAGACAGCTCTCAGGACGGGCCGCACTTGCTGTTTGTTATTCAGTCCGGGAGAGCTTCCTGCGCGTTCCAGACGTGAACCATCAGCGAACAAAATGCTGCAGGAGGGAGCGGGGGCTGGCGGGGTAGAAGTAGGAGACAAAACTGTACGGTGAACTAATGGTTTGCTTCACATATAAACCCCCGGCAAGAAAGAGCAGATCGAGGAAAGAGAAATTAAGACTTGATTGGAAAATGGAAGACTTGGATTCCATTACTGGTTCTTTAATTAAATACATGACTTACTAAATAATGTGACTTTGATTAACCTCAATTTTTTTCATCTATAAAAGGTGGGAGTTGGACTATATTGCTTCTAAGTTCCCTACCATCACTAAAGTTTTATCACTTATGAGTTTGTTGCACATGTGACTGTGAGGGCTGATATTTATTAGTAATAATTTTGCCATGATATGAGAAACAAGGAAAAATATATAGAAGAATGGAAAGGAAAGACATATTTTAAAATTCTGGAGTTCTAGGAGGGAAAAATCTTTATAAGCACCACCTCCACCAGTTAGTTGGAAAATAACAGACACGTTTATGTAAAGTGAGACAGAAAAGATACTTTGCAAAGTAAGTACTTAGTTTAATTTTAAGGTCTTTCTCCTCTCCTCTTACCCTGATTTTTCTTGATGCTTTTTACATTTCTCTCATGCCACTCACAGCCACTAAAAGAATTAGTTTCTTTTTTAAAATACGTTTTTATTGATTTCAAGGAGGGAGAGGGGGGAGATAGAAACATCTAAGATGAGAGATAGATGAGAGATAATCATAGATTAGCTGCCTCCAGTACCCCTCCCAACCCCCACCAGGGATCCAGCATACAACCTGGGCATGTGCCCTGACTGGGAATCAAACCATGACCTCCTGGTTCATGGGTTGATGCTCAACCACTGAGTCACACTGGCCAGGGAAGAATTAGTTTCTTAAAGTGAGATAAGCAAGTAGACCAAATAAACTTGTAAAATAAAGCTGAGGTAGGTATTTACAAGCTAATATAAATGCTCTAAAAAAGTGGGTCTTTAAGTGAGTGTATTATAACAAGGGATTCTGATCTAAATTGGGTTGGTGTGGGAGTTAGAACCAAAAGAAAAAGTTGGGATATTAGAAAGAACAGAAAGTACAAAGACAAGAAAATGCTAAAATATTAGATGAAGTCATTAAATAGTGGTTCTCAATCTTCCTAATGCCGCGACCCTTTAATACAGTTCCTCATGTTGTGGTGACCCCCCACCATAAAATTATTTTCATTGCCCAACCATAAAATTATTTTCGTTGCTACTTCATAACTGTAATGTTGCTACTGTTATGAACCGTAAAGTAAATATCTGATATGCAGGATGTATTTAGGCGACCCCTGTGAAAGGGTGGTTTGACCCCCAAAGGGGTGGCGTCCCAAAGGTTGAGAACCGCTGCAGAAGATGAGTAACTCTCTTGTTACCTACTTAAAAGTGTACGTAGTTTCTGGTTTGTTTCCACTGGGTTCCTTGAAACTTTAGGTCCTTAAATTTTGCCTGAGTGATAGTAGGAAGAGCTGATTGGGGAAGAGCTCTGTGTCATCTAATTTGTCCACATCAGCCATTTCAGGAGGGAGAAAATGAGGTGAAAAGACAGCAACAAAAGGAATAGAAGGAAGAAGAGCATGGTAGTATTTTATGAAAGATGGGTCAATAGTTCAACAGAATGAATCAAACCAAACCAAACAAACTATATATGGTCTGCATACTAATGAAATTTGTGAAATATTTCCAGTCCTAAAATAATGAAAATCTCATTCCCTACTCTCTTGATTGTCTATAAAACTTTTCTCAAATTCAGCTATTAGAAATGGGGTGACTCCTTTCTTGCCTCTTGAATCCCCCATTCAGAAGACTTTAATAGTATTCCTTGCATAAGGAAAAAATACTTTATAGAAATGGTAATTTTTATACATCATCCCTTTATTAATTATGTACTAAGGAAAATTTGCTTTGAAGCCAGTGCTAATTATCATTGGCATGGATTTCATATTAAGCACAGGGATAGAAATCAACATGTACATCAAAACTGAGCACCCAACTCTGATTTAGTAATTTGAAGTTTGAAATAAATATAAACCAAAGATTTTGCTGGTACAAAAAAATAACTATGAGAGATGTACGAAGATGATATGCTATCTCACAGCCATCTATATTATGCTGAAAGTTTACAAAGGAACCTCAAACACTTACTAATCCCATTCCCCTAGTTTAGACACCTCCCCCTCCCCCCCACCCCCCGTAGATATAGTCAGTGGTGGCACAGAAAATATTTTACATCAGAGTTAAACAAAACTTTAAGACCAATTACAGTAACGAAACTACGCTTCACTTCCCTTTCATATTTGGCCTCCTCCCAAAATGCGTAATGTTTTATTTCACTGTCCTCTTATTTGAATACTCTACATTATGATAGGGTTGGTGCTACTTCCTTTGAACCCTTTCATATTTGACCTCTGGATTTCCTTTTAATTTTAAACAAACTTCCCTCTATATTCTTATCCTTCACAAATTCCTCCATCGCCTTGCCTTAGCTAAAAATGGGTCTTCCTGAGAATTCCACTTTCTTCTGCACCAGATACTAGTGCTGGACTGTGAGCAACAGAGTGGGACTCAGGACTAGTAATGAGTGTAGGCTGTTTGGATGGCTTTCAATAGTCCCAAACCAAATATGTAAGAGTTAGCCATTATGCTTCAGGTTTCATGTATCTCTTAGTGAAATATTTGCATTTTGTTTATCAGATGAAGCTATAATTTCAGTATGTTATTACATATTTCATAATGTCTATAAGACATAACATCCTATATAATAAAAGCCTAATATGCTAAGTGTCCAGTCGACCAGTCTGCTGTTCAACCAATCAAAGCATAATATGCTAATGATATGCTAAGGCTCCTCAACCACTCGCTATGACGTGCAATGACCACCAGGGGGCAGACAGTCAACTGGTTGACCAGTCGCTATGATGTACACGGACCACCAGGGGGCAAACACTCTGACCAGTAGATGAGCTTGCTGCTGGGGTCTGGCTGATTGGGAATGAGTGAGATGGGCTGGACATGCCCTGGAGCCCTCCACAGTTCCTCCCCAGCTGGCCAACCTCCCACGTCTCTCCCTGGTCCCGATCGTGCATGATGAGGTCCCTTGGCCTGGCCTATGCCCTCTTGCAATCCAGGACCCCTCAAGGGATGTCAGAGAGCCGGTTTTGGCCCAATCCTGCAGGCCAGGCTGAGGGACCCCACTGGTGCACAAATTCATGCACTGGGCCTCTAGTCTAAACATAAAACAGTAAGCAATGTACTGTATTTTTCCATGTATAAGACACTAATTTTTTCTAAAATCATTAGATTGAAAATCATGGGGTGTCTTATACACAGAAGTCAGCCAAGGATGGAGCCAGGTGGATATGGGTGCATAGCTGCCTATACCTTGTCGAACAGGCTTCCCCTAGTCATGAACCTTATTGTTACTGACATCAGCTGATGCTGTAATTGGAGGTGGAGGTAGAGCAGGGGTCCTCAAACTACAGCCCACAGGCCACATGCAAATACAAATATTGTATTTGTTCCCATTTTGTTTTTTTACTTCAAAATAAGATGTGTGCAGTGTGCATAGGAATTTGTTCATAGTTTTTTTTTAAACTATAGTCCGGCCCTCCAACGGTCTGAGGGACAGTGAACTGGCCCCTGTTTAAAAAGTTTGAGGACCCCTGAGGTAGAGAGTGCTTAGATGCAACAGGAACCAGAGTGTTCTGAGCCCATAAAGATGTCAAAAAATAAAAGGATAATTACTGGTAAGTGATTGTCTTACTCTGCAAAATTCAAACTGAATGTAATCAGCTATGCAAAAGAGCATGGAAATAGAGCTGCAGAGAGAGAATTTGGACCTCCTCCCACTGAGTGTATGATCAGACAGTGGAGAAAACAGGAAGAACAACTCCTTAAGATGCCAAAAAAGAAGGCCTTAAGAGGAAAACCAGAAAAATGTTTAAAATATTGATTTCTTAATTTTGGGTTGGAAAAGTGGGGGCGGGGGGGTGTCTTATACATGGGGCATCTTATACCCAGAAAAATACGGTACAGTATTCTGTTGACAAACCCACAGATAGCTCAACAGATACTGACAACACATGGAGTTGTCTTCCGAAGCTAAGTGTTGGAAATACCTAATGGCTCCTCATTCCACCTGTGAATTATGCAGTGCTGAGCTCTACCACCTTTCCAAGGGCACAGCAGTACCCTTTACAGTATCCTGTATCTCCTCCCAACATGCCACCTAGAGTTATAAACTATAACCTTGCCTAAAATATTTTTCAATCCTCTACTACTCTCTAGTCTCTAAACTGCCTTTAATATTTAGAATTATTACATACTAGAGGCCCAGTGCACAAAAATTTGTGCACTCGGGGGGGTCCCTCAGCCCGGCCTGTGCCCTCTCGCAGTCTGAAAC
>NW_005371986.1:514323-514637 GCF_000412655.1 Myotis brandtii | reverse complement strand
TGGCAGTCAGACATCCCTCTGGCAGCCCAGAAACCCTCGGGGGATGTCCACTTGCCAGCGGGGAGCAGATCTAAGCTGCAGTCTGACATCCTTCATGCTGCTGAGGAGGCGAGAGAGGCTCCCACCACCACTGCTGTACTGGCAGCCATCAGCCTGGCTTGTGGCAGAGCAGAGTTCCCCCTGTGGACGCACACTGATGACCAGGGGGCAGCTCCTGCATTGAACGTCTGCCCCCTGGTGGTCAGTGTGTGTCATAGTGACCAGTCATTCCCAGTTGTTCTGCTGTTAGGGTCAGTTTGCATATTACCCTTTCA
>NW_005371986.1:512739-513891 GCF_000412655.1 Myotis brandtii | reverse complement strand
GCTGAGGGCCATTTTCAGGCTGGCCAAGCCCCCCGGTGATGGAAGCTCCCAGCCTCTCCTTTTTTTCTTTTTTTCTTTTTATTCTGGGATTTATTTACCTTCTATAATTGAAACTTTGTTGCTTTGAGTGGAGCTCAGAGCTGGCGTGGCAGGCGGGAAGCTTGGCTTCCTCCATCATTGGGGCAACCAAGCCTCCTGCTTGCTCCAGCTCCGTGGCTGCCGGCCGCCATCTTGGTTGGGTTAATTTGCATACAGTCGCTCTGATTGGCTGGTGGGCGTGGCTTAAGGTGTAGCAAAGGTACGGTCAATTTGCATGTTTGTCTTTTATTAGTGTAGATGGATCTATTCCAGGATTTCAGGAGCTTTTAAATACTACCATGAACAAAATAATTTAATGGTATCCCCTTTCTAGGAAAAAAATTAAATAACATTTAATCGTACATTCATCCCCAGGAATGTATATTTGTGCAATGATGGTGCTATCCCCACCAGTCATTTCAGGCCAATATACAGGGGAATGGTTCTTAACCCTGACTCCATATCAGAATCACCCCTGGAGGTATTCTAAATACCTATTTGTGACCAACTTCAGGACTTAAGAATTAGAATACCTATGTTTAGGGCCCCAAATTTCTGTGATTGTTACTTTAACATTCTTGTTCATGGAAAACTTTCAAGTAGTAGAGAAAATAAACAGAAATAGGTAAAAATCAATCTCCTGAAACCTCTCTACTCCCCAGTCTCACTTCCCAGGGGTAACCACAATTTTCAAGTTTTAATTAACCTTCCAGAAATATAGGTACATATAATTGTAAACACTCCTCTCCCAACACTTAGAAAATGTAAGTAGGATCATACTATTCTGCAACTTGCTTTTTTGATTGGTAATAGATGTTTGACAACTTCCATTATTAGGACATATAAATATACTTCATTTAAAAAAAATTATAAATTGATTTCAGAGAGAGGAAGGGGCCAGCCTGCAAACAGCCATCAGCCCCTCACCCAGGTGGCCAGGCACCCCAGTGGGGACCCTCCACACTGAAGGGGCTAGGGCCAGCCTGCAAAGAGCCATCAGCCCCTCACCCAGGCTGGCCAGGCACCCCAGTGGGGACCCCCACCCTGAAGGGGGTGTGACCAGCCTGCAAACAC
>NW_005371986.1:512319-512607 GCF_000412655.1 Myotis brandtii | reverse complement strand
GAGGGCCCAGGGCGGGCTGGGGGACCCCCCCCCCCCCGAGTGCACAAATTTTTGTGAACCAGGCCTCTACTTATTTATAATAAACTAGAGGTCTGGTGCACTAAATTCATGCATGGGTGGACGGGTGGGGTCCCTAGGCCTGGCTGATGATCAGGGCCATCAGGGCCATCTCGCCCAGTCCTGATTGGGGCTAGGCCAATTGGGGCCTGCTGGCCAGGGGAAGGAACAGAGGGAGGGACTGCGGGAGATTGGGAGGTTGGCAGGCTGGCCGGGAGGGGGGGAGTGGGG
>NW_005371986.1:507079-510694 GCF_000412655.1 Myotis brandtii | reverse complement strand
CACCCAGGAGCAGGCCTAAGCCAGCAGGTCGTTATCTCCCGAGGGGTCCCAGACTGCAAGAGGGCACAGGCCGGGCTGAGGGACCCCTCCTCCCCCCTGAGTGCACAAATTTTTGTGCTCTGGGCCTCTAGTATATATATAATCTGTAAATAGCCCAAGTGCCCATCTGCAGATGAGTAGATAAAAAAGCCATGGCAAAATGGAATATTACTAGGCTGTATAAAAGAAGGAACGTTTACCCTTTTCAACAGCATGGATGTTCCTGGAGAGTATTATGCTAAGCAAAATAAGCCAGTCAGAGAAAGGCAAATACCATGTGATCTCAGTAATATGTGGATTCTAATGGTCAAAATAAACTGACGAACAGTGGAACCAGAAACACTGATACATGGAACTGACTGGCTGGTGCCCAAGGGGAGGGGTGGAGGGGTGACTGAATAAAGAATGTGAAGGGATTAGCTATAGAACATATGCATACCCTATAGGCACGGATAATAGTTTGATGTAGGTCAAAAGAGGGGGAGGCCAGGATGGGTAGAAGAGGGCAAAGGGGAGGGGAGGTTGGGGGAGAGGGGAGGGAAAGAAGTGATCAACCAAAGAACTTGTGTGCATATATGCATAACCCATGGACACAAAAAATAGGATGGTGAAGACCTAGGATGGAAGGTGGGGTGGGCTAGAAGGTGTTAATGGGGGGAAAAGGGGGACATATATACTTTCAACAATACAGTTTAAAATGTTTTTAAATTAAAAAGTAATAGTAAATTAAAAATTAAGAAAGAAAAAGCACACAAAGGAAAGAATAATATATGTAAAACCAAAAAAAGGAAAAGAGAGAGATACCTAAGAGAACACTCTTGTTCAGGGGTAGGTGAGGAAACAAAGCAAACTAAGTTAAGTAAAATGCCCGCCTGTCTTTGCCTATGAGATGCATTTGCTGGTCCAAAATAAATAATCATTTTTCTCAACTCAAAAACTCAGAGAAATCTAGTCAGGTTTATTTTGGGCCAAAGGAAGAGAGCAAAGAAAAGCCCCAACATCAGTGATTCTCTGTCTGGAAAAATGACCCACGGATAGCTCACTCCCTCTGGCCTTCAGTACAACAGAAAGACCGCAAGTCTTTTATAGTTAAAGACTGATGATTCCAGTCCTGGCACCTGCTGGCCGTAAAGTGTTCAAGATTTGAGCCCCCTCTGGGCTTCAGTGTTCTCACCTGTAAAATAGGGTAGTACTCCTAAATCCAAAAGACCACTGTGAGGATAAAATACATGTGATTGTGCATATGCATAATACTGCTCAGTCCTTGATCATACAATCTTTGCATAGCACATAGCCAAAAATCTTTGAAATGCCACAAATTCATTGTTTTGCTAAGATTCATCTTCATAATTGTATTTTGCTGAGTCTAATATTAAAATTAGATAGAATTCCCCTGCATACCACAACTAACAAAACACAGGTGTTGGGCAGCAGGGGAAAACCAAGATGGAATTTAAGTTTAAATTTTAAAATTTATATTCATTGAAAACAGAGTTTACTGTATAACAATCTCACTCAATCCTCTCACTCAAATGGCATTCCTCTCAAGTGGGCAACTCACCTTTTCCCCAGAACAAATTCAGGTAAAGAGGAAATGGCTATAGATTAAGCTATAAAGCCCAATAAATATAGAGACATCCCTGAATTTAAACTTAACTGGGAAACTGAGGCTCAACAGACCTCTCAGGCATAATTGGGTAATGTGATGTTCTAATTTTATCTGTCAACTTGGGTAGGCTATGGTATCCAATTGTTTGGTTAAACACGATCATTCTAGATGTGGCTGTGAAGTTGTTTTATGGGTTGTTTTTTTTTTTTAGATATAATTAACATTTAAATCCATAGGCTCTGAATAAAGCAAATTATCCTCCATAATGTGCAGGGGCCTCATCCAATCAGGTGAAGGCCTTAAATGAAAAGACTGAGGTTCTCCAAGGAAGAAGGAAGTCCGTCACCAGGCTGATTCAAAACTGCAGCTGGCCGCTTTTTTTCTGAACTATGCACTCCCTAGATTGCCCCTCATCTGTTGGCCACAAAAACGAAATACCCTCCTTATAACTGTCTTTCAAAGTCCATCTCTTGTACGAGGTTTTCTTTGGTGGGGGGTGGGCGCAACGATGCGGTGCAAGACAAAACAGGTTCTGGCTCCCATGGAGTTTGCATACTACGGTGCGAGATAAACAATTAAGATAATACATAAGATAATTGCTGTGTGCTAAGTACAATACAAAAAACAAACAAAACACGGTGATGGGATGGCACCTGGAAGAGGAAAAGTGTCTGAAAGGGTGGGAGCGGCAAGTAGCCTCAGCACCAAGCACGGTGTTCTGGGACCCTAAGTTGAATCCTATGGGGGAGCGGAGCAGAGCGGTGCGTTAGTCAAAGTCTAGAATAGCGGTTCTCAATCTGTGGGTCGCGACCCCTTTGGGGGTGGAACCACCCTTTCACAGGGGTCGGCTAAGACCATCGGAAAACACATATGTAATTACATATTGTTTTTTTCTCCCCTCCCCCACCCCCCCTACATATTGTTTTTGTGATTAATTACTATGCTTTAATTATGTTCAATTTGTAACAATGAAAATACATCCTGCATATCAGATATTTACGTTATGATTCATAACAGTAGCAAAATTACAGTTATGAAGTAGCAACGAAAATAATTTTATGGTTGGGGGTCACCACAACACGAGGAACTGTATTAAAGGGTCGCGGCATTAGGAAGGTTGAGAACCACTGGTCTAGAAAGTGGTTTAGAGTGGCTATTTAAAACTGGTCCCTAACTAACTTCATGCAAGCAGGGGTTAGGGGTGGGCAAACTTTTTGACTCGAGGGCCACAATGGGTTCTTAAACTGGACCGGAGGGCCGGAACAAAAGCATGGATGGAGTGTTTGTGTGAACTAATATAAACTCAAAGTAAACATCATTACATAAAAGGGTACGGTCTTTTTTTTTTTTTTTAGTTTTATTCATTTCAAACGGGCCGGATCCGGCCCGCGGGCCGTAGTTTGCCCACGGCTGGGAGGTGAGGGATAGAGTGGAGGAAGCCTGCTGCTGATCTGTCAGCTCTGAAGCCCTGGATCCGCTCCTACAGGTTGGCCAACTCCAGCACAAGTAGAAGCAGCTACTGCGAGGCGCGGCGGGAGTCCCACATCCTCTCCAGACTCTCCCGGGTGACCGACCAGGCCTAGCTCCGGCCCGCGAGGTTCCGGGCGGATGAAGACCAACTTTAGGCCCGGAGGTGGGGACACAGGTCAGCATCGCCACCCTGAAAGCGAGTCCGGGGCTGGACCTCGCATCCCCCGGAGCCGGCGAGCTCGCAATCGAGCTGCATTCACCCCGAGAGCCGGGATGGGCGCTCTGGAGCCGGGCTCATTCGAGTCCTCGGGCCTCCTCCGGGTCCTGCACTCGCCCTCCTCTACGCTGCTTCTTCCCTTCCTTCCCCCGCTTTCCCTGCTCGGAGCGGAGGGACTCGGGCGGAGCCGGGGGAGCGGGTGTCCGCAGGACCCGTGCGATGGGGTTGCAGAGAGGAAAGACGCGGGAGGGGAGCAGAGGCGGCGGGAGCGAGCGGCGGA
>NW_005371986.1:506417-506768 GCF_000412655.1 Myotis brandtii | reverse complement strand
ACCAGGCAGGGTGGCGGTGTCGCGATGGCTGCAAGCAGCGGTTTCCTTTCCCCGCATCTCAGATTCTAGCGCCATTTCTTTCAAAACTGACATCTGGCCTCCTGAATGGCGGGGAGCGCAATGACGTGATCTGGCTTTGTTTTTCCTTCTTTCTTTTTCTCTTGTTAAATCATCCGGTTTGGAGACGTGGAAGACCCTCGGCGAGGGGCGCAAGGAGCACAGCAAGAGAAACCGGGAGCCGGCACGAGCCGCCGCGGAAGCGCCTAGCCCGTTCCTGGTCGCTGTCAGGTGACGGACGTAGAGGACGGGGGGGCTGCCCGGAGGAGCGTCAGTCTTCAGGACCTGGAGCTG
>NW_005371986.1:489283-505888 GCF_000412655.1 Myotis brandtii | reverse complement strand
GCAGGTGAGGAACCAGCGCCGAGCCCGGCAGCCGCATCCTGGAAGACCAGGTAGGAAAGGCCTCTCGGTCCCCGCAAAACCCGCCGGTGGGTGACCCCGCTGGGCGTGATTGCATGCGCGGAGCAGTCCCCTCCCGGGGGTGGAGGCTCAGTGCGAGCTCGCTCTCCACGCGGGTTACACGCACTTAGAGGTGAGCTTCTTTCAATATTTTGAGCTATTGAGCCCGGAACCCTTTCGGCCTCCTGAGTCCCGTGAAACTTGGGGAGTGGGAGGGGGAGGGGGGGTCCTAAACCCATCTCAGAAGTAGCCCTGGGTTCCCTGGGTGGGACCGTCAGTGCAAATACACACACACACACACACACACAGCACCGGGAATGGCACCAGGTGTATTTCCAGGGCACTTGGTGACTTTATGGGGTCCTGGAGGGAAGTATTACTAACGGGCTCAGTTTTCTGGAGGCCGCCTTTTTCTCCCCAGCCTTCCTGCTGGGTCAACCTTCCCTCCTGGCAGTAATCGCCCGGTAGTCTGACTTCCCGGAGCAGTAACAGTGGTGGATGGATCAGTCACTACTAAGTGGAGATTTTGCAGCCGAGATGGGCTTTCGAGTGAGTGGCAGGTTTATTCAAATGTCTCGGGACCATGGCCGAATGTTTAGAAGACGGTGGTAAATCCAGGGAGTCCCAACCAATCTTATTTTAACCATCTCAAGCCACAATGAGCACTTTTTTAAAAAGTGAGGCCTACTTCTTGAAAAACAGACTCACTCCTAGGTAGTGTATCTTCATAGCAGATAAATCGTGATACAGTCGGTGTAATCTCCCATGGCCAGAATAATGGAAAATATATATCTAGTTACAATATGCAGAAACCTATTAATACTTGGGTAATAAATCAACGAACAATTTAATGAGGTTTCATTTTTGTGACCATCTTTGTTGCATCATTTCCTCTGGAATATCTGTTTTTGAAAAATGCAAAGGCCAGCAGAGGGGTAATTAGTTTTTATTGTAATGTTAATTGGCTTTTTGACATGCAAATATAAATTGTTAAAACTATCAATGTTTAATTAGATGTTTCCATTTCTATTGGCAAAAGTTTACAAACAATTTATAAGGGAAATCACATTTTCTTTTTCCCATTATTATGAAAGTTCAATTTTTAAAGAATCGTAGCAGGAGCTTATAAAGAATTTCATAGGGCGATCCTGTTGGGTTTTTTAATGGTGCTTTATTCTTAGCAGCAAACATTTAGCCACTATATGTTTTTTAGTATCAGAGTTGTTAATATTACTCTCTATATAAAGCTATTTTATTTAAATTATTTTGTACTAGAAATATATAGTAACAAAAAAATTTTAATCTATGTAAATACTGTAATTATGTGTTTTCTAGTTCAGGAATACACAATATAATATTGTGATGACTTTAAGTTATAGAAAATATTTTATAGTATGTTGTATAAAATGTTAAAAATGTACAAATGACACATTCATTCAAAGAAGCAGTGTATTTCTTTTTATTTAGGTATAAATCAATTTTCAGGAATAATGTGCAAAGTTATTTTAAAATGCATTGACCATATGAAAAGCCCAATTTTAAGCAAATATATGAAAACAGAACACATGACTTTGGTAGAATAGAATGTCTTGAAAATATGTGCAATTCTCCAACTTCATATGTGAAATTATACACATAAATAAACATCTGGAATTATTAATTATAAATGATAAGTAATTATATATTGGATAATTATGTTAGAATTTATGCAATCTTTGAGAGCCACATTGCCAAAAAAATAACTTGTATGAATTATTTAATATTAATGCAAATATGTAAGGTGTTATTTTAAACATATTTTTAGTTTCTGCAACTCTGTTTACTATGACTTTTTATTTTTATGATTGGAAATGTATAAAATAAAATCCCACATTACCAGTTTGTTATCACACATGTGTGGTGAATTACATTAATTGATTTGTTACTTCTGCTTGGTGTGTTTACAAAATAATATTTTTATGAGACTAAATATCTATTTGTTGACAAGAGTTTTAGTGTTTTCTCAAGGTAATCACTATATAGTTAGCATAATCCATCATTTCCAATGTGATCCCCCCCAACATTAGTTCTAAGAACAATAGCCTTTTCAGGAATCAAGACTTAATATTAATTTACTTCTTTGAGGATCCTTGAATTTTAAAAATTCCATTGTCTCTAAGATAACAGTGATGTAGCCTATTGCTGCCTATGTCCAGAATATTTTACAGGTCTCCTCGTTACATATTAGTTCATCACTACTATCATGGTAAAATTAAGCTAAACCATTTTCCCAACATGTGAACAACATCATCTCAAAAATACTTCCTTTTTTTTTTCCCTAACAGAAGGCTGAACATCTGGCCCAGTGATTTTACTCTTTTAAAACCGTTAGTCCTTTTCCAGAAGTGTAACAATCTCAGCCCCTCCAGGGCTGGCTGCGCCTATTCACTACGTCAGTAAATATAGGACAAATGTGTTGCTATACCTATTTCCAAGGGTCCTGGGGTTAGGCCTCTGGTCTCCGCACTTGCCCCCTTCTCCATTGACTTCAGGTTGGGGCTCCCCCGCTTCTCAGAGCTGGATCAGGGTCCAAACGTGGGATCCCTGGCCCCCAAAGAGAACACACACTAGGAAGTGAGATTCGAGCTGCTCCCGGCTCTCCCCATCTCCCACACCTCAAGGCACTTCCTGGACTCAATTCCTAGAGAAGGCCCGAGTCCTCGATGTTTTAATTGGCAGCTGGGGTAAGGCCCTCCAGCAGTTTAGCCGCTGGCATAATTATGACCCCACTCCACAAATGCATTTCTTCTACTTTTAGTCTCCCCTGGGCTTCGCCCCTCACCCCAACTATTTCCACAGATAAAATTTGATCAGAATAACTACCTGCAGAACAGGGGTTATATGTAGATCCAGACTGGGGGTGGGGGGCTCACTGGGTGGAGAAGGGTGTGGGGGCAGGCAGAGTCTGAGTGGGCCTTGTGGACACAGAAGTGCCAGGTATGACCAGAGACAGCCTTTCGGTCACTTCCCGAGCTTGAAACTGGCGGAGCTTTATTTTCTTTCTGGAAGGGAGGGGTTGAAGTAGAGGTAGGTACATTCCAGAGACCCAGAAATGCTGGGGGAAGTGCAGTTCCAAGACTTAGGGCCATTTGGGGCCCGTACACTTCCGAGTGTTGAATGGCCACACCCTCTGTTGCTCTGTCAGGGTTGCAAGATGGTCTTCGGAGTGTGGCCCCTAGTACTTTTCCAGAGATGTCTCTCAACTGTTTTCTTCTTGTGTTAGAAATTCCCCCTCCCTCAGTTTAATCATTTAAATTAGATCATTTATTAGAATTTTAAAAAGTCTAAGTCTAATAACAAGATCAACTTCTATAAGAAAATCTTGGGAGTAAAGACTGTTCAGTAGGGAAATGGAGGTCCTTCGAAGGCTCTGTTCCATTTTAGAAAATGCCTACCAATTTGGGACCTCCAGCGATTCCCCATATCCTAATTCATGGTATTTCTGTGTTATAATTATAATAATAATTATTATTATTATCATTCACCAATCCGACATGTATTGCAAATTGTTGAATTTGCTGTTAATAGCATTTTTTTAAGAAGGGAGTGTTGAAGTTTTTTGTTTCATGAGCCCTAGAATGATTGTTGCGTTTGGGCGAAACTACATAATCAGGAAGAAGTAATAAAAGGGAAAGAAAATTAAAACCATCAGCTACAAAATTTAAAATTCCAGTACCTCAGATGTCCTTTGAAAAAGAGTAAGTTGATTTTTGTTTTTTATATTACAAATAACATAATGGCTTTGTTCATAAAAATATAAACATTTTATCACAAATGACCTTTTAACCCTTCGATACTAGCTTTCAGTTATCCCCTTTACCTTAAAAAAATCTCAGAATTAATTTAAATGGATGCAAAGCCAATAGGAACTTTTTAAGAGAAGAAAAGTTTTGTAGAGGTTCAGAATATGTGAGCAAAGATATACATATAACCTCTTAAGCAAACTGAAGCTAATAAAATCGTGTAGAGTGGTGTGAATAAATACGACTTTACTTTGTTAATTTAAGCAGGCGAGGAGTGAGACATCAAAGGTAGCAAAGAGTATCAGCAGCAGCATTACCTGGGCTGCTGTTTAAGATCCATATTTCTGGGTTTGCTCCCAGGAAATTGGATTCAGCATATTTGCTTTTGGTGCACTTGAAGGAGATTCTGTTACAGGTGGCTTACTGGTACACCACTGACAAATAAATAACTTTATTTTTGCTTATTTATGTTTTAATCAAGGTCCAGGCTTTTAAGTAAGATTTAAAATTTCAGAATCAGTCGATCACACTTTGGTGTTTTTTGTGTGTGTGCGTTTTAATATATTTTATTGATTTTTTACAGAGAGGAAGGGAGAGGAATAGAGAGTTAGAAACATCGATGAGAGAGAAACATCGATCAGCTCCCTCCTGCACACCCCTTATTGGGGATGTGCCAACAACCAAGGTACATGCCCTTGACGGGAATCGAATTGAACCTGGGACCCTTCAGTGAGCCAAACCGGTTAGGGCAGTTGATCACACTTGGAATCCCAGGACACTGAATCTGAGTCATAAGGAGGAGCTATTTTATCAGATGAAGGAGAGCCTTTATTATTATGGGATCTTTCATCTGAATTGGAAGACTATCTCTTTTAATAATAAGGACCATTCTCTATATATGTCCATACCATCTTGCAACCCTGACAGAGAAACAAAAAGGCCTTTCAACACCAGTTGCCACCTGGAGTGGAAGGGCACAGGTTTTTACAATCAGAACATATTTTGGGGGAAGAGTATAGCAGGATATACTTGTGTGGTAAAGCTTCAGACAGAAAATTTCCACATAAAACATTCATGGTATCTAATCTTTTTGAAACACTATATATACATTTACCCCTGTTTACAGAGAATGAATGGTGCTTTCTAGGTAGAAAGGTAGAGTAATAGTGGTTTCCTTCATTTCATTTTATTATCCAAACCTGAAATCATGCTGGTTAAACATGGCAACCTAAAATTATGTAAGTGAGGAAAAACAAAACATAGAAGTATTTCACAGGTTTAAATTATACTTAAGATCATGGCAAAATTGCAGTACAGTATAGCCATAACAGAATAAAGCATTTATGGACAAGATGATGGGTCCTTGTGTCTCTGTAAAAACACATTGAGGAGAGGGGAAATAGATATATGACTAAGGTAAGCTAAAAAGTAATTTGCAAAAACTAAAATAGTATGACAAGAGGGGAAATATATATATGACTAATGTAAGCTAAAAAGTAATTTGCAAAAACTAAAATAGTATGCCTTTAAAATTATAATCATAATTATTCTGCTTTTAAATACAATTTGTTTAACGTTGCATCAATTACTTTGCTGATGTACTGAGGTTAAAAGCCTATGTTTTGGTTTCTTTTTTTGAGTGCCATTTTTTCGCTCTACTTGGCTCAGGCTGCCAGAGCATCTGACTCAGCAACTGTACAATTCTTTCACCCAATTTAAAGAAACAGTAGCTATCAAAAGAACAATGACTCCCCCGATTGCAAATCTTTCCCACCCCATAGAAAAAGTAGTATATTTTAAATTATAAAATAATTGTTAAATGTGTATACACCATGGAACACTTTGAATTTTACTCCAGTCAATTTACATGCTGAATAGTTGAAGTTTAATATATTTTATGTAATATATGATTTTTAATAGAAGCTTAGTAAAACTTTCAAAAGCATATGGTCAAGTTTCCTTTCTCTTTACCCTTCAAAATGATTATTACAAGGAGCTTAACAGTAATAGAGCACATCAACTTACATTATCTCATTTAATGGTCACATTCTCATTATGTTTTAGGAATTTTGTTCATCACGTCATAGATTGGAGACTGAGGCTCCAATAACTTGTTGCACCATCTTTGTGCTTCTTACCCCACATGCCTCCACTTCCTACTTTATAAGGAAAGTACCTACCTCTCAACTACCTCTCCACTGACTACATCTCTTTGTAGGTTGCTGAACTCTTTGGGATTTCTGTTTTTCTCAGCATTAGCCACATATGTCCCAGTAAACATATATTGATTGAGTGAAATGAAAAAGTTCTGAAAAATAAGGCAATATAATAAATAATAACTGAAGCCCCTGTGAATTCTAAAAGTCACTGAAACTCATAATAAAACAAGGGGATTGATTTTTTCAGAAATTTATTTCTTGCCCAGAATGAAACTAATTCAAAACTTTCTTGTAAATTTAATATAAAATACTTACAATATAAATCACTTTGATTTAAGAGCAATTAATGGGAAACCTATGTACCAGCACAGGAATCACTTGAAGGATGAAGTAGAAAGTTACTTTCTTAGAATATATGACGTATGATTAGAGTCCATTTCCTTTACTTACTAGCTGTGTGGTATTTGGACTAAGGACTTCAAACTCTTAGTGCTTTCATTTTCTCATCCATAAGCCTGAGATGTGCTCTATAGTACTCACCTAAGAAGAACTAGGTCAAATACTATACATAAAAATGCATTTTAAATGTTCAGTTGGCATACATTTGTCAGTTATTATCAAAGTACCTAAATTATGCCATTAAAAGAACATTAGTTTACTTTTACAGTAAATGCCTACTTCAGTAGACTTAATTATCCAGAGTAGCTAGAAATCCTGAATTCCATTTTAAAGAATATACATATCATAATAAAAGTATATTTATTTATTCCAGCTCTGGCACATTCTAAGGTGTCAGTAAATTTGCTTACTATTTAAAGGATGGCCTTTACAGTGTGACTCTAAACGCTTCTAGTTTTCATACTGTTAATAATAATTTCTGGAGGGAACACTGAGGTAATAGATCTTAATTCCTTTGTAATGGTTGCTGCAGTCTGAGTATTTGCATCAATAGTTTTAGTGTAGAATTTTCTAAAAAGAATTTAGTATAAAAAGTGTGTGTGGGGTGTGTGTGTTTGAAGGAAAGAGGGGAAGAAACATTAAGGTGATCCTCAAAACCTTCAAAATGTCTGTCTTCATGGAATTTTAATTTTGAGAGGTCTCACCATGGAACCTAGGACCCAGTGTTTTGAAGGAACTTTTGCTATTATATCTGCTTGATCCTTAGCACAATTAAAATTTTGGCCCTAGCCAGTTTGGCTCAGTGGATAGAGTGTCAGCCTGCGAACTGAAAGGTCCCAGGTTCAATTCCGGTCAAGGGCACATGCGCAGGTTGTGGGCTTGATCCCTGGTTGGGGACTTGTAGGAGGCAGCCAATCCATGATTCTCTCTCATCATGGATGTTTCTGTCTATCTCTCCCTCCTCCTTCCTCTCTGAAATCAATAAAAATATATTTTTTTAAAAATTTTTTTGACAGATTATCCTAGTTAAGCCATAAGTGTCAACATGTAAACCTGTTTTGATTAAATAATTTTTTAATCAAAAAGTCTGTCCTACAAGGTGACCTTCAAATGCAAGCCACGGACGTATTTAAGTTTTCTAGTAACTACATTACAAAAACTAAAAAGAAGTAGGTGGAAATTATTTTAAAATAGATTTAATTTAACCCAATATATCAAAGATATTATCATCCCAATACACAATCATATAAAAACCATTAATGAAATATTTCATATTATTCTCTGCAATAAGTCTTTAAAATAAGTGGGCATTTCACACTTATAGCAAAACTCAATTTGGACGAGGCATATTACAGTGCTCAATAGATACATGTGGCCAGCAGGTGCCATAGTGAACTTCACGGAGCCAAGTACCAATTGAAAAGAAATAGAGGGGCCCTAACCGGTTTGGCTCAGTGGATAGAGCGTCCGCCTGCGGACTGAAGGGTCCCAGGTTTGATTCCGGTCAAGGGCATGTACCTTGGTTGCGGGCACATCCCCAGTAGGGAGTGTGCAGGAAGCAGCTGATTGGGATGTTTCTTTCTCATCGATGCTTCTAACACTCTATCCCTCTCCCTTCCTCTCTGTAGGATAGCAATAAAAAATATTTTTTTAAAAAAGAAAAGAAATAGAGGGGACAAATGAGCATGTGAGCCTCACCATAAGGATTCAATCAGAAAAATCCAGACTTGGGAATTCAAAAGGTCAAAAGCTGGCTTCTTCAACAAATTAGTGGCAAGGAAAAAGGGAGATTGAGGAAGAATCTGTAGATTAATAGAATGAAAAGACAAAGGAGAAAAAGAGGAAAATTTTAAAGGTAATGTGTAGAATTGGACAGAGGTGATAAAACTATAAGAAAAGCAAAAACACCATTTCCATAAATGTTAGTATAGTGATTACATTTGGGGAGAAAATGGAGTTTTCATTGGAATGATAGCTTCTGGATTGGTTGACAAAGTGGCATTTTCTTTAACTGGGGAGTGGTTACATCTTACAATAATTCATGATACATTTGTTTTAAGCAGTTTTACAAAAAAGATATGAAGTAAAAAAATTTAAGGTGACCTTCAGCTATTAATATTCACATTTAGTGGGATACCAATGAGACAACATATATTAAATATGCATCCTTAAGGCAAAATTGACTTAGAGAGTAAACACAAAGTATATTCTGTTAATATTGCCTTTTAAAAAATGAAGGCTGTAATTTATAATCTTAACTATAAGAAAGAACAATATAAAACTATACCCTCAACCCAGAGATTCAAAGGAAAGCATGAGTGGAAATGTTAAATCTGTAAATCGAAGATGCTAAAACATGAATAGGAAGCATTTTTAAAATTCATTCAGGGTTGAGATATATCATCAAGAAGTTGATTTCTTTCAGAGGAGTTTAATCCCATATTAGGTGAAGAATTAGACTTGAAGGAGAGTGTTCCAACACAAGGAAATTCTGTATGATCTTTTACAATATCAGAGGAGAGTTGGACTTTAGAACTCTCAGAAGTCCAGGAAAGGCAAAAAGAAAGAAAGGAAAAAGGAACATAACAGTAAGACTATGGAAGCCCAAGAAGGCAGGCTACTTTAAAGGGTAGTTATGGGGAGGAGCTGATAAGGTCCCCATTTGAAGAGCAAACTTCAATATAGATTCTGCTGAATTAGAATGCCCTAAGCCATTATTAAACCCAGTCAGCCATGAACACTGAACTCCTACCACCAAGAGTGAGAAGTGAGTACAATGTTATTTGTTTGTTCCAACAGTATATTTGCATTCTAATAGCACACACATATCAGCAGCATAAGCAAAATGGAATACTACATGTGCTCATGCTCGGCAGTTAAGAGGGCAACACGTGTTTGAAAGGAGAAAATCATCCCCATTAGGGAGGAAAAGAGGAATATGGGAATAGAGGTTTAGAGAAGGGAAACTTTACAATTCCTCCGTTTGGCTATGGTTTCCCCTATTGTACCTCCTACTTGAACTGCACACCAAGGAGTGGTAGTGGGTGGCAGGAAATGCAGGGGAAACACTGAACCACTCCATTGTCACGAACCATGATTTAATGAAGGTTTTGGTTCTTTCATGATAACAGCCAATTTTATTACAAAGAAGCTCTGTTTTCAGGGGGTTAGAACTCGAAGAAGACAGAACTAATCACATCTTTTCGAAGGGAGTTTGCTTGTTCAAACCACAGATACCTGCCAGAATGTACAGTACTGAACAAAAAATATCCAAGAGGAAATTGACTTTGATGGCCTAATTGAATAACATGATAGTAAACATGCTATCTATTCTCAAAAAGTAAGTTCTGTTTATTGAGAGCCTACTGTGTGCCTAAATGCCTAGATTCTTTAATATATCTGGCATTATGTGTTCCTTATAAGAACCCTAACGAGGTAAGTTTTATTTTCTCTACTTTGAGAGGTAAGGAAATGGGGGCTCAGAAAGTTTTCATTATTTATTCAAGGCTGCAGAGATGGTCAATGGGGAACAGGTCTATCTGAGTATAAAGCCTGGGATTGTCCCATTGCCCATGCTGCATGGTGTCTCCTCCAAGATTATTATGAAGGATAGGTAACATCTCTCACCAGCCACATCTGTGCCAGTTAGAGTAAGCAGCTGTGACCATAGGAAAAATATGGAGAAAGGGCTGAGTTCAAGATGTGCAGCAAACATGTATTTACTGGGTAACTATGGCAGGTAGCTATGTATTTACTGGGTAACTATGGCAGTGTAACTGTGGCAGTGTACTACCCTTCATGTTCTTATCTGTAAATCAAGGGGGGAGGTTTTTGAAAAGCAATTTTGCAATATATGTCAAGAGCCTTAGACTCTTTGAAAAATTGCAATACTGTTTATTGTAGCCATTAGAAACAACTTAAATATCTGACAACATGGACATCTTTAAGTAAACCATAACATATTTTTAGTGGAATGTGTTGTAGCTGTTAAAAGTAGTGTATGGAGAAGTTGGGGAAATGTTTTAATGATAAACGAAAGGAAAAGCTTTCGAAATTGTATTATTTCCACAAGAACTGAACAAGAAATAAAACAGGAAGTATTTCAAAATCTTAACCGTTATTGCTTCTGTGTAGTGCAGTTTTTATTTTCCTATGCAGATAATTTCTTTCTTTTTTTAAAAAAAATATATTTTATTGATTTTTTTACGGAGAGGAAGGGAGAGGAATAGAGAGTTAGAAACATCGATGAGAGAGAAACCTCGATCAGCTGCCTCCTGCACACTCCCTACTGGGGATGTGCCCACAACCAAGGTACATTCTCTTGACCGGAATTGAACCTGACCAAACCAGTTAGGGCTGCAGATAATTTCTTAAACTTTTTACATATGTAAACTATAATCAGGAAAAAATCATTTTAAAATTATGGGACTGGGTTAAGTGACTTAGAGGGGCCTTCAAGATCCAACTTTCTATCACATTCCCAAAAGTGAAGAATTTTCACCTTGGTCTAGGATTTGCAACCTGCTTGAAGGCACAATGTTGAAAGAAAGGTAAGGATTGCTGAGTTGCCATCGTGTACTGTACAAAGCAATCCACAGGAAAACAGTGGGAAGAGCTGGGAACGCTGAGGTTAAATTCCGCCTCCTTGTGCATTGTCACTTAAGTACTCTGGGCTTCTTTTTTCTGATCTATGAAGGAAGGACGATATCTCTCTCCCACAGGACAGCTGTGGGGTGAGAAATGATTTATAAAACTGCTTCATGCTTCTCACAAAGTTGGGTTTCAGTAGGTGGTAGCCATTACAATTTTCTTGGCAACTTAGAATAAATTTCCTATGGTCTCTATTTCTGTTTGTCTGTCTCTCTTCTAATTATATACCCTATTGCTTATTTTGTTCCTCAGGATGAGGCTGATTCCCAATATTTGTGCATGTAAACAAATTATATATACAAATACATACTATAGACATAGATGTATATAGAGTTATATATGTATACATGCACACATACTGTGCTAATCTTTTAGTTTTCTCTACTGGCCAAATAGCTACAAATAGATGTAAGTAATTCACCATAAGAAATTTCTCAATTACAAAAGCAGATAGCTACAAAAATAATTGTTAGGAAGTGATTGTTTTTGTGAGCTGCGCAGATTACTCATTTCACAAGAGTCTACCCAAGAGATGCTTTTAATAGTAAACTCCTTACATAGATTTAAAATGATGCATGCTTTGCACACAATTTAGAAATGACTTCTGTCATCCTTAAATTGATCTTGGAAGATGATGATAGGTACTGCAGAGTCTATACCCAGTTAATACTTTGGAGACGAAAATGGAAAAAGTTGGACTTACCTATAATTATGATTCAGGTTTATAAGCAAGTGAAGACATTTTAGTTTTTTGCTCCTTGCCAAAGTCCTATTTGAGCAGGAAGAGGAATTTTCCAATAATTCTGAGTGAACAGATGTCAGAGAGTCCCTACAAGAGTGCCTTATTCATAGCAGACCCTCAATAATTGTGCTCTATTGAATTTAACTAGAGAATAGTAAAGGGGAGAAGAAGCACCCCCCACCTTGAATTGTTCATAGATCTCATCCTAGGGACACCCTCCCTTTTCTCACAAACCTGTGGGGAGGTCTGTTCTGTTTTCTCAGAGGTCTCCCTTTCATGCTAACGCTACCTTTCTCCTGGTGGAAAATAATTAAAGGGATACCTGGCATTCTTTCCCTTTAAAAATACTCAGATTGGACCCTGAGGACCCTTAGAATTCTTACCCAGAACACTTCAAGGTGTACTTCTCTTGGCTGAACAACAATCTCTGAGGCATAATTATTATTATGCCCACTTTGTAGATGGGGATATTGAAGCCAGAATAAAGTATCTCTTGCTCAAGGAGCTAAAGTAGGTGGTGGAGCTTGGCTTGGGGTCCTCTTTTTTCTTTATTAACTCTTTGTAAATTAAAAGGGAGCATGAAATTAGTCTTCAAATTCATTTGTCATTAGAACAGTCTCCTTTGCCTTAGTCTTCAAATAATCCTCTCCTGTACCCAACATTCCCTCCCAGAGTCCATCTATTCAGGCTTAGCCCTGCTACATCTAGAAAACCCATTACAGGGCTCTGATAAGCTATTTCCTAAGGAGCTTTCCTTAATTATATGATCCTCTCCAAACCCTGAAATACAACATTTCTTTTCCTGGTAACACAGTTCTGCAGTGTCAGAATGCATCTTCCTTCACCTAGACTATTAATGCAGACTCCCCTCAAGAGCTCTTCCCAATTCAAGGCCACCTTCCTCCTCCTGAGAAGCAATTATGTTGATAGTTGTTAGCAATACATCCTCTTGACTAAGGACCATTCTTTTTTTTTTTTTTTTTTAATACACAACTTAAAGCCAAGTGCCTGACATAGAGTATGTGCTCAGTTACTGTTTGTCAAATAAAGTTATGAAGGATGGTTTTCAGAAAAGCAACTCTGACTTGTCTAATACATTTATTATGTTTAGTTAATTAGACTAGCGAATAAATGTACATGATACAAAAATTTAAACAATACTAGTAGCAGAAATGCAAAGAAGGTTTCAGGCCCATCCCAGTTCCTCATTTCCTCCCCCACATTTATAGACTTTTCTGTATCTCTCCAGAGATGTTCTATTTATATTTTATTTCAACTTTATTTTGTTTAACTATATATTGTTTAACAACAATACTAATGTTGAATAGGATAAAAAGATGTCTGCTTTTAAAATAGTTTTTGTGTGTGTCTCACTTATACTAACTTCTTGAGGTATAAAGGATAGAGCAAGGCAGAGATCTCATTTTAAAGAGAAGCTTAAAATAGTCTCAAAAGTCTAAAAGCAGTTAATTAGGTACATCAGGACTGTCATTTGGTCCCAGTACAGAGCTATTTCTCCAACACCTTTTATTTCCTCAATAAAATGTTGCTTATCACATAATATGTTTGCATACCCTGCATATCATTCCTTGCCAATTTTGCCATGCTTTGTCAGAACCAGAATGTAATTTCAGAATACTGCCTTCTCAAATATCTTTCTGGTGATGTTTTGAATTGATATTCTTATCTAGAATTTCTACAGTACAGAGCTATTTCTCCAACACCTTTTATTTCCTCAATAAAATGTTGCTTATCACATAATATGTTTGCATACCCTGCATATCATTCCTTGCCAATTTTGCCATGCTTTGTCAGAACCAGAATGTAATTTCAGAATACTACCTTCTCAAATATCTTTCTGGTGATGTTTTGAATTGATATTCACATCTAGAATTTCTATTCTTTGATTTGTAGGCTTTCTGGAGTAGCGCCATTGCAAGGTTTCATTTCATTTAAATAAAATGTTCAGGTGCTCCAGTGGCATCATGATCTCCACACTCAGCTGGGTTCTGCAGGCTGATGGAAAAGCTACCCTAAGTCCTGCTCACCAGGCCCTCTTTCATTAAAAACAGATACCAGTAGTTCTCAACCTTCCTAATGCCACAACCCTTTAATACAGTTCCTCATGTTGTGGTGACCCCCAACCATAAAATTATTTTCTTTGCTACTTCATAACTGTAATTTTGCTACTGTTATGAATCATAATGTAAATATCTGATGTGCAGGATGTATTTTCAGGGGTCTCGACCCACAGGTTGAGAACCGCTCTGACCTTCACCACTCACTCTCACTTCCTAACTCACCATCTTGTCCTCACTGCAAGCAAACCAGCCTCTTCCGTTCATGGAAGGAAGTGCTTCAACTTCCTCAATCCAAGTTTATGACCATTCCCTGTGCCTTGTAATCCAATTCTTCCTGAAATTGTAGGGACCTCAGGTCCTCGGAAATACCCTATCTTGCCTGTGACCTGAATTTCTTTTTTTTCTCTTCTAGCTGTTCTCTTCTTCACCTGGCATTTTCCCTTCAGGGTATTGTGTGTGTTCAGGTCTATGCTCCCCTTCACTATACATCACCTTGAACTATCACAGTTAAGCTCTGAAAGAGTTGTCTGCACAGTGTCCTTGCCATCTAACTCACTCTTGGTTTTCCTTCTGACAATCTGAGCAGTCCTTTGAGGCTCCTTTGCAGGCTCCTTCCTGAAGTTTATTTTTCCAGCTTCTCACCATACATCCATCCTACTGGATTCCTTTCAGCATTCCCAGACTTCCATACCTTTGCTCATGCTCTCACCTCTGCCTGGAACATCATCTTCTTTTACATCTTTATACTCCTACACCTTTCTTCAAGAGTGGGGCCAGCTTTCAGCATCCACATAGCCTTTACTTAAGCCACCAGAATGAGTTTTCATTTTCTCGTATCAATCTCTGTTTCCCTGGGCTCTGCTATGCATGTAATGCTTCATTTAATCCCTACATTAACATTTGAGGCAAGTATTATTATTATCCCAGTAATATTGAAATACAGATGAGAAAACTGAAGCCCAGATACATTAAGTAACTTTGTTCAAAGTTATAAAGCGACTAAGTAAAAAGTTTAGGTTTGAAAAATTCATAGACACAGACAACAGTATTGTGGTTATCACAGGGAAAAGGGGGTAGGAGGTAGTTAAGGGTAAAGTGGGTCAAATATATGGTGATGGAAGATTTGACTTTGGTTGCTAGACACACAATTCAATATACAGATAATGTACCATAGAACTGTACACTTGAAACCTATATAATTTTATTAACCAAGGTCACCCCAATATACTTACTTTTTTAAAAAGTCCTGTTTTGAACCTAGGTAGTCCAACTCCATAGCCCATACATTTAGCACTTCCCCCAAAGGTATCCCTCCCCCCATGCTCTACACTTAGCCTCTGAGCTTTTTGAATGAATGAACAAGTGTTAGTCTTTTTTTCTTAAAAGACTGATCAGAACAGAGATAGGTTGAAATTTCATAGTATACATTTTCAAAACTGCCAAGGCAATGCAAACCTAAATAAGGCTGTGACCTTCTTCAGTCATGGGACGAAGAAAAGCTCAGGGATAGTAATAACCAACACACTTTTGGAATTTAAAAAGCTCTTTGACATACATCATCTTATTTTATCAATCCATGACATAGATTATGATTCCATTTCACACATGAGGAGTCGGAGGCTGGCATAACCAGCAGTGGGATCCTCCATGTCTGTATATAATGCAGCTAAGGGATGTTTTTATATGGTTGCATCACATTTCATTGAGCTACAGTCCAATATATTGCACAACAGCTTAAAGAGTTCTTGATGTAGGAATCCATACTTGAATGTTAGAGGAGTTTCTGAATTCCCTGAAAATTACGTTTAGAAATACATGTGCACAAAGACACACTTTAAAAAATGATTGCATACTTAGATGATGTGTTATAGAATTGTATCCCTGAAACCTATATAGTTTTATTAACCAGTGTTACCCCCAATAAATTCAATTAAAAATTTTATCTTATTGCATGCTTTATTTTTTGAGGAGAGGGTCTACAACTTTCAACAGTTTCTTAAAGGCAATGTGCTCCTGCCCAAGATTAAGAGCCTGTGACCTTAAAAAAAATGGTCTAAAAACCACTGCTCTAGGGCTCCAATGTGTTTAAAAATTTCCTGGGAAACTTGTAAAAGCTGCAGTTTCCAGGTGCATCCCTCAGAGATCCTTACTCCGTAGACTTGGAGAACGTGTGGGTTTAACAAGCACTCCTTGGTGATTCTGCACGATCTGTGATCTGAGCTTGGGGAACTACCACTAATAGGTTTTCTTTTCAAATCACAATGCATCTTCAGAAAGCTGCTTTCTTCAATCATTTTTGTGTAAACCATCTGTAGAACTGCCTTCTCTGACCCATAGTTTTTGTCACATCTTCACCTTTCAAAGGCTTCCTGCACTTGTAAAGAAATTATCCAAGACATCGTTTGTCATCATAAACTCTCCCCCCAGCCACCACCGTCAGTTGGCATAATTTTAACACTTTATGATTTGCCTGAGCTAACAGCAGTTGATTGAAAGTATAGTCAGATATCCTGGGTCTTCAAGAGAAGTCAACAGGCCATCACCGGTTTGGCTCAGTGGATAGAGTGTAGGCCTGTGGACTGAAAGGTCCCAGGTTCGATTCAGGTCAAGGGCATGTACCTTGGTTGCGGGCACATCTCCAGTAGGGAGTGTGCAGGAGGCAGCTGATCAATGTTTCTAACTCTCTATCTCTCTTCCTTCCTCTCTGTAAAAAATCAATAAAATATATTTTTTTT
>NW_005371986.1:485609-489147 GCF_000412655.1 Myotis brandtii | reverse complement strand
AAAAAGAGAAGTCAACAGGAGATTGAAAGCTGGGTTATCTAGTAGGCAGATTAAGCATTGCTTCAGGCATCAGCAAAGCCTGCGCAATCCATTAAAAAATACATATTTTTAAAGCGTAAAAGTTATAACCACAGGAAAAATTAGACTTTGTTGGATTTTCTTTTGCTTGTGATACTCTTACTTCTGTTTAATTTTTTCATTAAACATGAGGGTGGAGGTGGAGGTGGAAGATGTCCACCATCTTTTCAGTGATTAAGGTTTTCTTGACCTTCCCTTTCATATAATATTGATCATTCTATTCAAAGCACTTTCTTCTCTGTGCTTCACGAGATTGCAAGAGAATCCTCAAAATGGATGTTAAGAGTTAAAGGGTATGGCACTCAGCCCGGGAGTGGGGATCCCTGAACTGGAGGAGCTTGACAGATGCACCACCCCCAGATTGTGCCTGCACGGACCCTCTGCCTGAGTGTGGGATGAGCCAAGGAGACTCAAACCCAAACAGGCAGGAGATGACAGATGGATGACTCAGCACAACAGATTTGTCCTGGACTGTGAAGACAAAGAGCCTGATGTGCTGTTTGTGGGGGACTCCATGCTGCAGTTAATGCAGTGATATAACATAGGGCGAGAACTTTCCCTACACCCCCCCCCCCACTCCAGGCACTGAATTTTGGAATTGAAGGAGATACATGTTTTGTGGAAGCTAAAGATGGAGAACTGGAGAATATTAAACCTGGTCTTTGTTGTCTGGGTAGGAACCATGAAAATATAGCAGAAGTAGCAGGTGGAATCCTACAACTTATCAACACAAGGCAGCCACAGGACAAAATCATTATATTGGGGTTGTTACTTACAGGTGAGAAGCCCAACTCTTTGAGGCAAAATATAAAAATTAAAAAAATGCCAAGGTTAACCAACTCCTCAAGGTTTCCCTGCCAAAGTTGGGCAATGTTCACTCCTGGATACAGATGGGGGCTTTGTGCACTCTGACAGTGCCATCCCCTGCCACCACGTGTTTGATTTTCTGCAAACCCCTCCATGAACTGACCATGCAGTTGTCGGAGAAACTTGAGGAGGAACAAACCACCACTGCCTGGCTCCCATCAGCATTAATTGCATCTCAGCCTCCTCAGATTAGTTATGTCAGTGACTACAGAACCCTTCTCTTTCTTAAGGCACTTTGCATTGTAGTAGAAGTTCCTGGATGCTCATATCCAGTGTTTGAAAGGGAGAAGGGATTTAAACTGGTCCTGTATATAGGTTTGTTTGACACAGGAGAAAAGCTAGTCGAGGAAGATGGTTGTTAAATAAATTCATTTGAAACCAGAAGGGCCTAGACAACCCAGCTCTTTCAGTTGCATGTGTGACACCTTCATTGAATTATCACTTTTACCTAGAACAACATCAAGCCTTAGTACCGAACAAAATGAAGATGCCTTTCTTTCTGTGGATTATGTCGTATATAATATAATAATAATCAGAATCACACCTACTTGCCTTTAAATCATGTGTTGGGGTTTTTTCTTCACGTTTTAAGGATCATAATTTTGCCTTTTGTTTCCATTCTCAATGTTTAAACATATCAGGTTGGACATACTTGTCATTCAAATGTAGGAGATGCCATAGTTACAGGTGAGTTTGTTTCACTCTCTTAATCTTTCGCAGGTTTAGCTGTGAAAAACAGGTTTCGCCCCAATTGAGGGATTGTGGAGGGTATTATTTTTATCTGCCGAATATCGTGTCTGTAATAGACCCATGCATGCAGTCTTTACTCCTTTTTGAGGTAAGGGGGCCTTGTTGATATTACAAGCTTTTAACATATTTTTTACCTAGGAGCTCAGTTGCTGAAAGTGTTAGTCCCCAGCTAGTTACTCTCACGATATTTCTGTGTGACACATTCTTGTGTGGTATTCTGTGCTAACAAGTCTGTGTAGTGCTATGAATACTCAGAGTTCTGGTTTATTTTTCCCTTAGACCCTGTTACAGTGTCCTTTTTTGGGGGGGTGGATCAGAACTATTCCATTCCATAATTATGTGTATGTGGGGGGAGGAGTTTAACTTGACATTATTTCAAGTATTATAGTATCTTAAGGTGTATGTTTTATTTTTTATCATCTTAGTTTTAAAATTATATCAATTCAGAAAAAGTTGGCTTCATGGGGAAGCAAATGAAACTATTCTTCACAATAGACATTCTACTTGATGCTACTGTTTCAGTAAAAAAGAACTAGGTTTGCTTAACTTTCAGGAGTACTCCTTAATGTAGCTTCATCTGAGAATATCTTAATGCCTTGTTTGCACTCCAAGAACTGCCATTTTAAAAATAATGGGACAATAGATGGTTTATTGTTCAAAATACCTATGAAATGTGTACAAACTAGAGCTACAAACATCTTTTAAACTGGGCCAGGTAGATAGTGAAGAAGCCCATCCAAATGTGCTCTGTAGTGATATTGCTCAAGTTCAGTAACAAGCGTATGTTTCATGTTCTGTTGCCAGGCAAAGAGCAGTGTGTGTGTGTGTGTGTGTGTGTGTGTGTGTGTGTGTGTTGGGAGTATGGTCCAGACACATCCATGAGGTTACTCCAGCAGCAGAGGATTAAATATCCCTGTGTGAGCTGGCCTTCAGCTCCTGTGCTTATGTATACAACCCTGAGATATTACTGCATTTCTATCTACCGAGCTATTTGAGCAATAGTATTTGAACACTAGCCTTTTAAATAAAAGTCTGCCCCATTGCTGATGTGGAGAGAGAGAGACAGGAAGGAGGAGGAGGAGGAGGAGGAGCGGGGGGAGGAGGCTAAGAGGTATTAGCTTAGAATGTGTGGTACTGTTCTGAGTGCTTATATGTACATTAATTCATTTAAAACTCACAGTCCTATGAAGCAGGGACCACTCTTAGCCCTCCACCTTATGGCTAAGAAAACCGTAAGGTTTTTCTAATAGGAAGGAGAGGTGTAGGGGGACAGAGAGGAGCCGGACAAGCACAGTGTGTGGACTTGCTCGCTGAATCACTGTGCAGCTCTTCCCATAGAGGCCTGAGGACATTTTCTGGTCTAGGAGGAATTTATTTAAAATGGAGTCGATCACTTTCCTATCTGCCCGCTAGACAGAAATCTCCAGCATCCCTGTTAAATAGACCTCATTGTTTTATATGTGTGTGCTGGGGGGAGGGGGACAGGCTGGCATGCGGGCAGGCGGACAAAATGAGCGTTTGATCTCGAGAAGCCCACAGGTGGAGGGGAGGAGGGAGAGTGTGCCCTAAGAGGGTCGCCTCGTGCTGTGCGGGGGCGGGAGGGGGGTGCAGATCCTCCGGCTCCGGCAAAGAGGAAGGAGCCTTTTCCTCTCATTAGAAGAGAAGGCAGTACTTTGCCCATAACACTGAACACCCGCATCGGGCAGTGGGAATCCTGATGACTTTGTACAAGCGAGGTTGTCCCTCGGAAGAAGGACATTTCGCCATTTCGCTTGAATAGAGTGAACTGGCTCCAATGTTTCGCGCCCTTGAGGTTTCCGGAGCGGGGGCCCGGGGAGGGGGG
>NW_005371986.1:482280-485241 GCF_000412655.1 Myotis brandtii | reverse complement strand
GGTGCAGGCGCTGCTCCAAGCGGGGGCATCGCCCAACGCCCCCAACAGTCACGGCCGGACCCCCATTCAGGTGGGTGGTCGCGTCTGCCGCGGCCAGAGGGGTGGTGAACGGCTTCGGGGGACTAGGTTCGCAAGGGGGTCGGAACCAGGTAGAGCCTTTCGATCCCGGTAAAGGGGCGACAGATCCCGGTAAAGGGGCGACACCCCCGGCGTTCCGGCTGGAGTGCGGTGTCTCCCCGGGACGATGCCCGGTGCCCGGGCGCTCAGGGAGCCGAGGGAGGAATGAGGAAGCAGAAAGGGTGCAGAATCCGGAGGGAGAAACGGTGTATGTTAATATAGACCAAGCTAAATTCTTTTTAAAAATATATTCTTTATCAAGTACAAAACTTTCAAACGTTTGGTGTGTAAAATGTCCAGTTTTAGAGAAATGTAAGATTAGCTGGGATCGCTTAGCCCTGAACTCACAGGCCTCCGAAAGGAACTGACGGGTGGTCATTTTCCTCCCTCGCAGGGATTTCAGTGGAAATCTGCTGTGTATGTTGCAATAAATATCAAATTGAGATTCTCAGATGTAACCACTTAGGGTACAAGGACTTAATGTACAAGGATAGGCTTGCTTTTCCATATGATTATAAGAATTTAGAAAATGCAGACATATATGAAGAACATTAGTGAAACCGCCCCTGAAATACCAATTTGGTCATCATGTTAGTGGTATCTCCTGTTATTGTTGCTATTGTTAACTTGCTTGCTATAGATGAAAATATTGGAAGTAGAGTTTTCAATTCCTCAATGCTGAGAAGTGTCATTTCTCCTCTCCCCACTCCAGTTTCTTGTTGTTGGTTTGTGTGTGGGGAGGGGGGGGAGGGTCAGGTTTTTGTTGTTGGCCTTCATTAACTTTCTAAATCTCAGGCTAAAAAAAACAACAACAAAACCCCAACGAATTCTTCCTGGCAGTCACCATCCTGGTTTTAATTTCCAGTGTTGATTTCTGATGCTGAAAAGAAAATGTATATGAAACAAATACATATTGCAAAAACTCCAGCATAACAAGACAAAGAAAGTAGCTTTACTTGAACTTCACAAGTAAATCTTCCTTTGCTGAAACTGCTAATAGGATAAATTTTATACTTAAAATACAGATATAAAAATAAAATGAAAGTGCCTGAAACCTGGGGTTATCTGGGACTTGACTCGTGGAGAGAATTTTAATCTAAAGAGGCTGAGAATTGTACAAGCTTGTGTCCTTTCAAAATAATGCTGCCTGATTCATAATTTAATATCTCTAAAATATCCCCAGCAGCTTGGAAACTTGGAGTTTGGCCTTGGAGCTCTAGAATATTTTAGAGACCTATTATATAAAAAGAAGAAAGAAAATTGGATAATTAGTTTTAACTTTTTTTAATGGGGAGGATGAGAACATAAAGAAAAGGGAGTAGGATTTTGGTTTAGAACCCTAATCAAATGTGTGTATAATATAGAAATACTTAGTTGATAGAAAAACATTTTAACTACTAAATTAAATTCAATGTTTTTGAAAATGTGTTTAAGCACCCTACAAATGTTTCTGTAATAGATTTCTTTCTCTCCCCGCACCCCCCCCCATGGGATTGCTATTATGATTTAAATGTTAGGCTACTGTTCAGGCTTTAATGCTAATATAATAAAAACATTTAAAACCAGTCAACTGATGAAGGACTTCATTGGATAAACATAGTAATAGTGTGAAAGCTTTCCCAGTTTTTATTTTATGAAAGTGCATTGTTCTGTTGCACTGCAATAGTTTTTCTTTTCTTTTTTTTTTTTGAGCTGTAATTTGATTCACTTATATTTTCTCTCTTTTTGAGAATTAAATCAGTTTTACTTTCTCCAGGACAAAAAACCAAACCATAGTGTAACTTATGGCATCTTGGTTTGGACAAGTAATTTGTGTTAAATACAGAATGTAACTAAAATAAGGAATTCCGTTTGAAAGCTCTAAGGGAGAATCCATTTCCTTGCGTTTTCCACCTTCTAGTGACCATCAGTGTTCTGGGATGAGCCCTGCCTCTTCTCTCTGCCTTCATTGTTATACACTCTTTCTCAGCTGTGACTCCCTTCTCAGGAAATGTGTGTACAGTTGGCCCACCCTGGCAATTCAGGTTCATCTCCCCCCAAATCTTTAACACACCCGCAAAGTTCCTTTTGCCATGGAAGGTAATATATTCACAGCTTCAGAATGTTAGGAAGTGGATATCTTTTTAAAAATATATTTTATTGGTTTTTTAAATATATTTTATTGATTTTTTTTACATAGAGGAAGGGAGAGGGATAGAGAGTTAGAAACATCGATCAGCTGCCTTCTGCACACCCCCTACTGGGGATGTGCCCGCAACCAAGGTACATGCCCTTGACCAGAATTCAATCCGAACCCGGGACATTTCAGTCCGCAAGTCAACGTTCTATCCACTGACCCAAAGGAGCCAGGGCTATTTTTCCCTTTTAACAAGGGCTTGTATATACAGCAGTGAACCATACCAAATCTCTGGGTCTTACATAATTTTATATCAAAATGGAGGGGGGGGGGCTACAGGAGATTAGGCAAGTTTGTCCCTCACTCTTTTGCTGTTGTCTGTGCCTCCAGCGGTGTTCTGTGTGTGGCTGGAATTCTGCAAAAGGTTGGAGACTATAATGGGAATTCAATGTGTACAGAAAAATGGAATAGGTAGGAGAACTGGCTAAGAGAGTTGGTAACTGAAGGCAAATAAAGAGTAGGCATCCGTGGCTTGTAGGGTTGTCTGCACCAGGTAGCGGCTTCGCCACTACTTTCTCTAAATTAATTAATCCTGCCGCTGCCGCCTCTGCCTGCCCTCGCCCTGACCATTCTGCTCTCGCTGTAGGTCATGATGATGGGCAACACCCGCGTGGCCGAGTTGCTGCTGATCCACGGCGCGGACCCCAACTGCGCGGACCCCGCCACCC
>NW_005371986.1:477194-482173 GCF_000412655.1 Myotis brandtii | reverse complement strand
CGATGCCTGGGGCCGCCTGCCCGTGGACCTGGCTGAGGAGCGGGGCCACCGCCACATCGTCGGGTACCTTCGCGGAGAAGGTCCTGCAGGTGAGATGGCCGATGTAAGAAAGTGAACTGGGAGCCCTAACCGGTTTGGCTCAGTGGATAGACTCGATAGAGCTTCGGCCTGCGGACCAAAGGGTCCCAGGTTCGATTCCGGTCAAGAGCATGAACCTTGGTTGCGGGCACATCCCCAGTGGGGAGTGTGGAAGAGGCAACTGATCTGTTTCTCTCTGATCGATGTTTCTAACTCTCTGTCCCTCTCCCTTCCTCTCTGTAAAAAAAAATCAATAAAATATATTTTTAAAAAAATAAAAATAAGAAAGTGAACTGGGAGAGCTTCCGCAGGCAGAGCGGAGCCTTGGGTTTCGGTATCCCGATCAATCTATCAATCGCGCTGCCTCACAGGGCTGTGGGTAGGAAACAGCCTCAGATGGACTTCCTCAGGTCAAAAGCCCTTCCATACACCCTGCCCCCCACTCTCCAAAAAATTCAGCCTCCCCGCAGCTCAAGGCCGACACCCGGAGCAGCGCCTGGAGGCTGGAGGCTCGTGGTGCACCCAGGGAGCGGCCCTCCTCCCGGGCAGGTTACCCTCCCACTCCTCCCAGGGAAGCTTGCGTCGGAGGAGACGCAGCTTAGAGCGCGGAGCCCATCCATCGCAGGAGCCAGAACTGGGAGCCGCGGAAGAAAATTAAATGATTTACTTGGGCCCCAGGCAAATGAACATCGAGTAAACCGCCAGCCCTAAGTTGTGCAAGTCAAGCTCGCAAACCCTCCCTTCCTTCCCAAGTCGCGGGACCAACCTTGGGATTTCCAAAACCAGTTGCAGTTGCGACCCGCATCCTCTGGCAGAGATCTGTCGTTCCGGCTCCCGGCTCCCATTGCAAAATGTACTCAATCCGCCCCTGCGCTCTAAGCCTAAGTGATGGGGCTTTTCAGAGCTCCCCCAGGGGCTCTGGAAGCATCTGGGATAGAGACCTCTCCAACCCTCGCCCCGCCGCAGCCGCCGAGGGGTTTGCTATACACTCCCGGAAAGAGACCCTTTCTCAAGCTTTTCCCTCTCTCAAGCTTTCCGTTGGCACCAGAGAGATCGCTCAGAGAGGAGGGTGGATGTGTCGTTCTTCCCCGCTCATTCTACCACCACAAAGCCTTTCCCCAGCCCCCACGCCCCCACCTCCACCCCTGCCCGCCTAAAGCGCCAGCTCCAACTTTTTTCCTGAAGGGGGAACCATTTTATTAAAACACTTATATGGCCCAAACCGGTTTGGCTCGGTGGATAGAGCGTTGGCCTGCGGACTGAAGGGTCCCAGGTTCGATTCCGGTCAAGGGCATGTACCTGGGTTGCGGGCACATCCCCAGTAGGTAGGAGGTGTGCAGGAGGCAGCTGGTCGATGTTTCTCTCTCATCGATGTTTCTAGCTCTCTATCCCTCCCCCTTCCTCTCTGTAAAAAATCAATAAAAAAATATTTTTAAAAAACACGTATATGAAGCAATATACAAAGTGAGCACGGATATTTAAAGGAAACATTGGCTTTGGAAATACTGAAATGTATCCGATGGGCTCAGAACTGGGGCACTAGATATTTTTAAAAAACACGTATATGAAGCAATATACAAAGTGAGCACGGATATTTAAAGGAAACATTGGCTTTGGAAATACTGAAATGTATCCGATGGGCTCAGAACTGGGGCACTAGCCCTGGGCTTGGGGGGGGGGGGGAGTGTGAGTGCAGCGCCTCGGTACCAGGGGGAGGGAGATCTCCTTTAACCTGCCCACCCTCTCGCTCCTCCAATTGAAGTGTAAGTCCCAGACTCCACAGCGGACGAGAGCCCAGTCGCAGGAGCAAGAGTTGGGAGCAGCGGAAGAGAATTCAATGATTTAATTGGGCCTCAGACAAATGAAAATTGAGTGACCCTTTATAACCAAAGCCAAGATTTGTAAGCCAAACACACACGCCCTTCCTTCCCGCCTCCCCTCCACTTCCCTCCCTCCCTTCCTTCCCCCCTTTAACTGAGAGCCTATTGTGTGATCAGACCCCTTCTAGGTAGGGCACAGAACTGAAGGAAACAAAACAGGAGCCCTGCCCTCATAGAGCTTACAGTCTAGGAATCAGACTTTAAACACTGTAACAATGTATTCTAAGGAATGAGTTTGTAAAACCAATGTGATGGATAAGAATGAAGTGTGACTAGGAGGGGGAGGCTATGGAGAGTGCTCCTGGAACCTGATGGATGAGGGAAAAAATAGCCGCTAGAGACAGAGGGAGGAGGGCGGGGCGTGTACACAACTAGATCAGAGAGGAGGACAGAAGCCAGATAATCGTAGGGTCTAGGTCAAAGAAAGGATGATTGGTCAGAATGCGGATTTTGTTCTAGAAACTTTAGGAAGCCATTAGGTGGTTTGGGAGGGGGGCCTGTGGGGGAAGACAATAGGACTGGAACCCAAGGCTCCCAGACTGCGGAGCGGCGCCTAAACTGGGGTCCTCTAGGTGGGTTCGCTGAGTCTCTCCGCCAGCATCAGGCGCCAGAGATGTTTGGGGACGTGCGAAGGGCGAGGCAGCGTCTTGATCTTTCTGCTCCTGCCGTCCAGTGTGACAAGCCCTGGGCGCCTGTAACATACCTGGCTTTCCTCTTGCACCCCCCCCCCCCCCCCCCGGGCGGCCGCCGGTGCTCCGGGTCGGATCACGGGAGGGGGGGGGGGGCAGAGCCCAGAGAGGCCAGCCGGGTGGACGCGCTGCGAGATCTGGGAGGCTGGGGACGGGAGGGGTGGTGGCTGCTGGCAAGGTCCCCACTCCGTGGACAGACCCTGTGCCCAGAGTTGGTTGATACTGAGAGGAGGTGTACATGCAGACGAAGCTATCCTTGTCCATAAGTGTCTGAATACCTGGTGCAGGCCTGCAAGAAAAAGGAGGAATGGGTCGCATATGTTTGATTTCTGATTTTTAATGTCTTTTTTTCTTTCTGCCCTCTGCAGACACCGGCGGCTGAAAGAACCATTGAAAGCCAAAGGAACAGCAGGACCCCGTGACCACTGCCCCTCCCCCCACCTACAATTCTTCCCCGCTTTTTTAGCTGCAGTTTATCAAATACAGTGGGGCCTTGACTTACGAGTGTCCCGACTAACGAGTTTTTCGAGATACGAGCCTTCTCTCGGCCGATTTTTTGCTTTGAGTTGCGAGCTAAAATTCGGGTTATGAGCCAGCTTCAGATACACCACCGCTAGTTGGCGCAGGGAAGGTCACAGTGAATGCCACAACATCAGCCCAGCATAACGTGTCTCACTCGTTCACTTTTTGATTTGACATAGGAGTAATTTGAGTTACAGCTCCGTCACGGAACGAATTAAACTCGTAAGTCAAGACCCCACTGTAGCGCTTTTTAACATTGTAAGCCGCTTCTTCGCTAGCAGATCTTTTCCCTTCCCCTCAACTCCCCTTTATATCTGAATTTATACATTGATAATAAAGGGTTTTAATAACCCAATGCCTGTTCCTGCCTTTTTATTGGGTTGGAGTTTTCAGGAGCGAGTTCGCAGGCCCTGAGCGCAAGGCCTTGCGGATGCTTCCCTGGGGAGCCTTGTGCCTGCTACCCGCTGGGATTACAGCCGGTTTGTGAACCGGGAACGCGGAGCTTGAACGAGGTGCGTGGCCTTTCCTGTTTCAAACTGGCAGCAAGTGTCAGAGCCAGGGCTCAATTTAAAAAAAATAGTTTCTTCCATTCGCTCATTCATTTGGTCAACAGTCACTAAGCACCTATGGGGCACCCTGCGAGGGGTAGAGCGTGGGAAGGCAGACATCAAATATCAAATACAAACGCATGACTAGAAATGTAAATGCACTTTCGTGGGATCAAAGACAGCGTTGTTTCTGAGACTCGCCGCCGTCCTTTCACGTATTCCTTAAAAATAAAAGTGCAGTGTAAGAGTACACCCCGCGGATTGTAAGACACGTGCAGATCTCAGGTAATAAAATGTCAAAAGTCACGTCTGAAGATGGATGAAATGCGGCGAAAAGTGGAAACCTTTCACTAGTTTGAAGGAAGACCTCAGACTGCCAGGCTCTCGGAGCCGCTTGGCCTTCCATTACTTACTATCTTGTTCCTGGTCTTTCAATCTTTCACTCTTTGAATATGATGTTAGCTGTAGCTTTTCCGTTTCCAGAATATATGTCTGTCTTTATGTCAATTCCACAGTTTTGATTACTGTAGCTTTGTAGTATGTTTTGAAATTGGGAGGTGTGAATATTCCAACTTTGTTTTTCTTTTTCAAAATTATTTTTGCTCTGTCTCAAATTTGTCCCTTGCAATTCCATATAAATTTCTGCCAAAAAGAAGGAAAGAAAGAAAGAGAGAGAGAGAGAGAGAGAGAGAAAGAAAGAAAAAGAAAGAAAGAAAGAAAGAAAGAAAGAAAGAAAGAAAGAAAGAAAGAAAGAAAAGAAGCCATTGAGCTTTCCATAGGGATTGCATTGGATATGCAGATCACTTTGGGTACTATTGCCATCTTGAAAATATCATGAACACAGAATGTCATTCCATTCATTTAGGTCTACTTTAATTCCAGTAATGTCTTGTAGTTTTCAGTGTATAAGTATTGCAACTACTTGGTTGAATTAATCCCTAAATATTTTATTCTTTTTGAAGCTATTGAAAATTGAATTGAGGCGCTGGCCGGTTGTCCTCATACCCAAAGGGCACATACAGGAATTAACCAATGAATGCATAATTAAGTAGAACAACAACCCCCCCACACACACACACACACACACGCGCGCGCGCGCCCTTTCGGATGATGATTCCTCGGGAGCAGTCTCTCTGCTCCCCCTGCCTGCAGGCTCCCTTGCTGAAGGCGGCAGCTAGAGCCTGGGCAAGTGCGATTTCCAGGTCCGAAGGCCGCCCGCTCCGCCCCGCTCCGCCCCTCCGCCCCTCCTCCCCGCCTCCCCG
>NW_005371986.1:470653-476943 GCF_000412655.1 Myotis brandtii | reverse complement strand
CTTTTCCACGCTAACGGACGAACCAGACCTGGAGGATATAAAAGGCTCTGCTGGTCTGATGCTTACATCAGACCATCTTTTGTTCTTAACAATTAATTACATCTTTTGTTTCTCACAATCCATAACAGCTGGGGAAGAGACAATGGGAAGGAGGGTAGCAAATTCACCTCTTGGCGTTACAATAGGATTGCATTTATACCAAGAAGGTATACACTTATCTAAGAAGAAACTGAGCCTGAAGTGAAAAAGAAAAAAAAAAATCAGCTTCAGTGGGTCAACTGGGAGCCCGTGGGCCAGCCGAGCAGGCCTGGGCCCTGCCACCTCCAGGGACGGAAACTGGCCGTGGGTCCTGGGTCCGGGGGCAGCTGCTCCTCTCAGTCTCAAACATCTGGTTTAAGCAATAATAAGTAATAAGCATGAGGAAGAATGTGTTGCTTGGCCTCTCTCCTAGCTTTTAGGGATGGTGAGTATCCTTGGCATTCCTTGACTTGTAGAGGCATCACTGCAAACTCTGACTCCATCTTCATATGGCATTCTCCTCTGGGTCTCCGTGGTCAAATCCCCCTCTCCTTTCTCCTGTACCTACATTGGTTATTAGATTTAGAGCCCACTATAAATCCAGAATAATCCCATGCTGAGATCCTGAATTTAATTGCATCTGCAAATACCCTATTTTAAAATAAGTTTACACTCATAGGTGCTGGAGGTTCGGACTTGGACACATCTTTTTTGGGAGGCAGTATTCAACTTACTACACTGCCTAATTCATTACTTTTTTCCTCCTAAGACCCCAGAGAAGAAAAAAGTACACCAGGGGTAGATTTTTCAAAGATGAGCCCCAAAGCCAAAAACTCTTGCAAGATCAGTCTATGGCATCCAGAATCTCTGGTGAATAAAATTGGAGCAATGACTGGATATGAATTTTTAGAGCAAGCCAAAGAGAATAAGAGTTTGACTTTTGTGGCCATCAGGAAAAATCTGGACAAGATTTCTCTCCCACAAACTGGGGTGAGGACACTAACAGGAATGATCTCTTAATAGGACCAGGTGGATTAAGGAAGCTAAATTGGCGTGCAAGATTAACCCAGACTGATAGAGGAAAAAAGTAGAATAGAGTGGGGCTGTCTTCTTTAAGGACCCTTTTATGGTGCATTTAGACACAGTTACAGAACACAATCGTGGCTCAATGTCATTAAAGAATATTAGCATTACCTCTTATTTTTCCAATCACCTTCATAAACAATATCTCAATGAATTGTTGCAACACCCCCCCCCCAATAAGGCATTGCTATTCCACCTTTAAAATCAAGAAATAGAGACTCTGAGGGATCACACAATTTGCTGAAGGCATGAGAATCCTCCAAGTCTTCAATAGTGCTACAGAGATTGACTGCACAAGATTCCTCAACTAACTGCTATTATTCTACTCATGTTATAAACCTGGGCGCTGAGGCTTTGGGAGGTGCTGTAAGTAGCCCAACCACACACATCTAGTGAATGGTGGAGCCAGTATTTGATGCTAGTTCTGTCCAGGAACTCATAGACTATGACCATTAAACCTGACTTTGCTCTAGACTGGGCAGTCTAGGTCCTTTGACCTTTCTCAAAAAGGCAACAGAAATTAAAGCCACCCTGATTCTCATGCCTGTTTTCATCAATCAGTGTAAGTAAGTACTCTGATCAATTCCCTCTACCTCCCCTTTATTCCCATAATGCTTTATACTTATTTGTCCTTAACCAAACTTCTCCCACTGCCCATACTTTCCACTGTTCCCTGGTATTTCTACTACATCATTAACCAATGCCCTATAGCCTCAGTTTCTTCTTAGATAAGTTTATACCTGCTTGGTATAAATGCAATCCTATTGTAACGCCAAGAGGTGAATTTGCTACCCTCCTTCCCATTGTCTCTTCCCCGGCTGTTATGGATTGTGAGAAACAAAAGATGTAATGCTCTTTAAATAAATAACTGTCTAGCACATGGAAAGTGTTGAATAAATATTAGCTATTTTTATATTTTATCACATAGTATTTTTATGCTTATCATAGATCCTTCTCTCCTTTGTAAAGGTGGAGGTAGGACTGATTAGTTATTTATAATATAAAAGTCATTTATGTTGCTGATGTTGAGGAATAATGGAAATGTTCAGTGTTAAGGGAATGAATATAATCTACAATAGAATTAAATTCATGTCATAGTGTGGTACTCTATTATAGTTTTGCTATTCAATATGGAACTTGGGAATTCTCAGATTCAATCTTCATAAAAGGGCAATCTGTAGGATTCTTGTAGTGAAAGACATGTTTTATATTTTGACTGTATTAATGTTAATATCTTGCCTCTGATATTTTCCTGTAGTTTTGCAAGATGTTACCATTGGAGTAAATTGGATAAAGAGTACCCAGGGTCTGTCTGTATTGTTTCCTAGAATTACATATGAATCTATTAAGTCTCTCAAAATAAAAAGCTTAATGAAAAGATAATATAACAAAATATACTTTGAATATTCTAAAAAGTTGATCAATGCTTTCTTTGGGTGATTATCAATGGTTAAGTTTTTTTCTTGTGATTTGTATATATCTTAAATTTTTATACAGGAATTACTTTTGTAGTAAAAAAAAAAAAAAGTATGATGTATGAGAAAGAATAATCCTGAAATCCAATCACATCATTTGAAATACATTGATAACTCTGTTTTATTATATACAAACTAGAGGCCCAGTGTATGAAATTTGTGCACAGGCAGGGTCTCTAGCCCTGACCAGTGATCAGGGCCGATCAGATTCCCTACCTCTCCACCTCCCTGCCTCCTCCTCTCCTCACTCCCTCAGCAACCCAGCTGCCGCCTCCGCTGATCAAACCGCCATGTTCTGTGCCACCCCCTGGTGATCAGCACATATCATAGTGAGTGATCAAACTCCTGGTCTCCTGGTCAAATTTCCAAGGGGACACTTTGCATATTACCCTTATATATATATATAGACTACAGGCCTAGTGCATGAAAATTCATGAACTGGAGGGGGGTCCCTCAGCCCAGCCTGTCCCCTCTCACAGTCCAGGAGCCCTCAGGGGCGAGAGGTGACCTGGCCATCAGGGGAAGGTGATGCCCCCATCACACCTCTGCTGCTGCCACTACCAGCAGTGCAAACCTTGGCCAGCCCTGGTTACCTGAGCCTCGGGTGGCCCTGGGTGGCTGGGCAGCCTACATTAGAGGCTTGCCTGCACCTCGGGCTGACCCTGAGCGGCTGGGGGGCTGAGGGCATGTCCGGCCACACTGTGCACCTGCCGCCCCACCCCCTGGCTGGGCTGAAAGAACTGTGGGGCTCCGGAGGAGCTGAAGGGACGGGCGCCGCCATCTTTGTGATGGTCAATTTGCATATTCCCTCTGTATTAGGTAGGATTATTAAGCATTAAGATATTACGTGGCAGCCTTTAGAGATCATTGCATTAGAGTTTAATGTAAATTAAACACTGCTGACCACCATTGTGTCTAAATAGCCAAAATATAGATTAGCTGAGCCTGACATCTGGCATTGTACTTAGTTATCACATGCTATTTCCTTAATAAGCATTTCCAACTCCCCACTTGACCCCTAACCCAACCACATTCCTTCATAGAATTACATAGCCTTAACTACTGGAAAATACCTGTCATTTAACATTAGTTTCAATTGCTGGGTTCAGCCTTCAGTCGCAGGCTATTCGTAGGTTTACCGAATTACTGCCAAGTATTCATGGACAGGAAAAGAGATGACTCAACTTTTTTTCTTCTCATAAGGAATTCATTTTTAAAATCATAGGGCAGTTCCTTAATTCAACACAAACAAACAAAAAACAAATAAACAAACACAGAGCCTAGCAACCATTTCTATACAGGGGCCTCTCACGCAAACTGCACTTCAGGGAGAAGCCTGCACTAGCTGCCTCCCTCTCTCACTGAACTGCCTGCTTACACTGTGTTTTTCTGCATCAGAGTCAGCCCTTATAAAGAAGTTATTTACAATATAGAAGTTATTTATATTGCTGATGTTGAGGAATAATGGAAATGTCCAATGGGGTTGTATTTCAGCCAATAGGACTGAGGCTTTCCCTGTCCAAACAAAGTTGTGCAGCTATATCCCCATCAGCATCTTCACCAACAAGTCAGAGAGGCTCCATTCTGACCAATCAGGACAGTGCCTTTTTGAACCAATCAAACTTTGAGGATTTGGAGTCCTCATTTGCAGAACAGAGCAGCACAGGGAAGAACAGAGCAGACTGGCATGGAGCAGAGAGAGAGAGAGAGAGAGAGAGAGAGAGATTATATTTTTCATTTCTATAATTTGTTTCCTAAAGTACAGTTTAAAACTTTTTCTTATTTTGATCATATTTTTTATCTCCTTTGTCATCTTTTTTGACAATGTGAGCTGATGTCTCTATTACCTCAAGTTCTTAGGAATTTAATCTGACTATTTCTTCATCTACTGACATCTGTTCATGGAAGATTGTACCTTTTGAGTTTTGTATTTTGGAAAATGAGTTCATTTTAAGTGGAGCTTTATTCATAGAGATCCTGAGTAGCCTGGGTTTTAGATGAATCCCTCTAGATCATTTTGCTTCTGTTTATTTCTTTTAGGCCTCACAAGAATATTGCCAAACTACAATTAGTCAATTTATTGGCTTGAAGGTACTCAGATCTCGTAACTAAAATAAACATCAAACCAACATGAAGGCAGACTTTCTGACAAGATGTTTTTCCCCACTCAAAGTCACTCATGGCAACAAGTGGCACGATCTTATGCATCGCCATCCGTCTTTGCAATATTTTCTAGGATCTCCTAGCCACCACTTTATAGCTCTTAGAGATCTGATTCTATGTGGGGATTTCAATTCTGACTTACTGCTTCCATAGTCTCAAGGTCTTGTCTCCATCAGAGAGTGGCTATTATGACCCAAATATTGATCCCTTACACCCAAGTCTCCCCTTCCCATTCTCTTACTGCTTTGTTTTTGAGTTCCTTTGTTTTGTAGCCCTTGGAAATTCTTTCACTTTATTGAACTGAACAGAATGTCTGCTACATTTTCTCCAGCATTTCTAACTTTCTGTGGTGAAATATTTTTCACATTTTCTAGTCTTACATATTCTTGGAAAAGGCAGTGCGTGTGTGTGTGTGTGTGTGTGTGTGTGTGTGTGTGGTAATTAGGCATATTAATGGAAACTTGGGGAGAAAACACAAACCTACTAGTAAACCAATAGCTTTTTTTAAAGGTATGTTGGCTTTAAGTTTTTACCTTCTATTCACTAATGAATAATAAGTAGATCAAAATCCCATGATATAAGCTCTAAGCAATTTAACATTTTCCTCCAAAAAAAGAGACAATCTCTGAACATCATTGATCCTAATGATATTCTAAATGTGTTGAGACAGTTGTATGCTGAAAATATGGTGTGAAAAATTCTTCTCTCTGGGCAAGATGGCCAGGGGGTGCGACAGTGGGGTGACTCTGAGCCAGCTGCATCTTTCTCACCAGAATCCTGCCACCTTGGATGTTCCCAAATTGATGCCACTTTCACATGAAGTTATCAGCAGACAAACCACAATTAATAGAGGTACAGTTGGTCAGGTGGCTCATGGGAAATCCACAGTTGTAAAAGCTATTTCTGGAGTTCACACTGTCAGGTCCAAAAACTAACTAAATATTACAATCAAGCTTGAATATGCTAATGCTAAGATTTAGGAACTTGATGACTCAAGTTGTCCTGGGCCAGAATGCTGTAGATCCTGTGGAAGTAGTACGTCTGATGAGTTTCCTGCACACATTCCAGGGACCAAAGGGAACTTCAAATTAGTCAGACATGTCTCCTTTGTTGACTGTCCTGCCCACAATATTTACTTATTTATTTTTAAATTTCTTTATTGATTAAGGTATTACATGTGTCCTTATCCCCCCATTGCCCCCCACCATCCCCCACTTATGCCTTCACACATCCCCTGTTTTTTTTGTGTGTTTTTTTTACATAGACACAGTTTATTATTGCTAATAGTATACTAGTATGTGGCAGTTTTTTTTTATTAAATCTTTATTGTTCAGATTATTACATTGGTTCCTCTTTTTTCCCACCATACCTCCCCTCCACCCAGTTCCCACCCCACCCTCTACCCTCACTCCCCACCGACTGTCCTCATCCATAGGTGCATGATTATTGTCCAATCTCTTCTCGCACCCCCACACCCTTTCCCCCCCCAAGAATAGTCAGTCCATTCCCTTTCTATGTCCCTGATTCTATTATAATCACCAGTTCATACTG
>NW_005371986.1:460408-466704 GCF_000412655.1 Myotis brandtii | reverse complement strand
TACCAGGCTGTTTTGAGAACAGTGGCTTTGTAATACAGCTTGATATCTAATATTGAGATCCTACCTACTTTGTTCTTCTTTCTCAGGATTGCTGCAGCTATTCAGGGTCTTTTTTTATTCCAGATGAATTTCTGGAAAGTTCATGGTCTGTGGAATATCCCATTGGTATTTTAATGGTGAATGCATTGAATCTATAGATTGCTTTGGGTAATATGGACATTTTAATGATGTTGATTCTACCAATCCATGAACACGGTATGTTCTTCCATCTGTTTATGTCTTCCTCTATCTCTTTTTTCAGTGTCCTGTAGTTTTCTGAGTAGAGGTCTTTTACCTCCTTAGTTAAGTTTATTCCTAGGTATCTTAATTTTTTTGTTGCAATGGTAAATGGGATTGCTTTTTTAATTTCTCTTTCTGTGAGTTCATTATTGGTGTATAGAAAAGCTGTAGACTTCTGGGTGTTAATTTTGTATCCTGCTACATTGCTGAATTCATTTATTAAGTCTAATAATTTTTTGATGGAGTCTTTAGGATTTTCTATGTACAGTATCATGTCATCTGTGAATAAGGACAGTTTTACTTCTTCTTTTCCAATTTGGAAGCCTTTTAATTCTTCTTCTTGTCTAATCGCAATGGCTAGTATTTCCAGTACTATGTCGAATAGGAATGGTGGCACCATTCCTTGTCATCCTTGTCTTGTTCCTGTTCTTAGGGGAAATGGTTTTACTGTTTGCCCATCGAGTATGATGTTGGCTGTGGGTTTGTCATATATGGCTTTTATTATGTTGAGGTATGATCCTTCTATTCCCACCTTGCTGAAAGTTTTTATCAAGAAAGGGTGTTGGATTTTGTCAAATGCTTTTTCTGCATCAATTGATATGACTATGTGGTTTTTACCTCTCAATTTGTTATGTGATGTATCACGTTTATTGATTTGCAAATATTGTACCATCCTTGCATCCCTGGGATAAATCCTACTTGTTCATGGTGTATGATCTTTCTGATGTACTGCTGGATCCAATTTGCTAGAATTTTGTTAAGGATTTTGGCATCTATGTTCATGAGGGATACTGGCCTATAATTCTCTTACATTGTGTTGTCTTTATCTGGTTTTAGTATTAGGGTGATGCTGGCTTCATAGAATGAGCTTGGAAGTGTTCCTTCCTCTTGAATTTTTTTGGAATAGTCAGGAGGATAGGTTTTAGTTCTTCCTTGAATTTTTGGTAAAACTCCCCTGTGAAGCCGTCTGGCCCCGGGCTTTTGTTTGCTGGAAGCTTTTTGATGACTGCTTCAATTTCTTCCATAGTTATCGGCCTATTGAGATTTTTAGATTCTTCCTGATTGAGTTTTGGAAGGTTGTATTTTTCTAGGAATATGTCCACTGGCCACAATGTTTTGATAGCTACTCTGCTGGACAGTGTAGCAGCAATGGATGCAGCTCTTCTGTTGGCAGCTGGTAATGAGTCTTGTCCTCAGCCTCATACTTCTGCACACCTGGCTGCTATAGAAATCATGAAACTGAAGCATATTTTAATTCTACAAAATAAAATTCTTTGGTTAAAAAAAAAGCCAAGCTAAGAACAATATGAACAGATCCTTGCATTCTATGATTCCAATTTCTGCTCAGCTGAAATACAACATTGAAGTTGCCTGTGAGTACATAGTAAAGAAAATTCTAGTGCCCCCAAGAGACTTTACTTCAGAACCCCCACCTATTGTTATTAGGTCTTTTGATATCAACAAACCTGGCTGTGAAGTCGATGACCTTAAGGGGGGTGTAGCTGGTGGTGGTATTCTAAAAGGAATGCTAAAGGTGGGCCAGGAGATAGAAGTCAGACCTGGTATTGTTTCCAAAGATAGGGAAGGAAAAGTCATGTATAGTTTGAACTTTTTCAAAACTGTATCACTGTTTAGGGAATATGATGATCTTCAGTATGGTGTTCCAGGAAGTCTTATTGAAGTAGGACTAAAAATTTCCCCCACTTTGTTCTGGGCTGACAGAATGGTGAAGCAGGTACTTGATGCAGTTGGTGCTTTTCCTGGGATTTTCACAGAATTGGAACCCTCCTATTTCCTGCTTAGAAGGCTCCTAGGTGCATGCACTGAAGGAGACCAGAAAGCAGCTAAGGTGCAAAAGTTGTGAAAAAGAGTGAGGTGCTCATGGTGAACATAATGTTCCTGTCAACAGGAAGAAGAGCTAGGTGCAGTCGAGGCTGACTTGGGCAAAATCGTTTTGTCTAATCATGTGTGCACAGAAGTAGGAGAAACTTGCCCTTAGCAGAAGAGTTGAGAAAACACTGGTGTTTAATTAGTTGGGGTCAAATAAGAAGAAGAATGACAGGCCAACCATTATTCCTCTTATTATTTCAATTTGATGACTGAAGAATTCCAGTTAAAAAATACATTTCATTAAAGTCAGATTTTCTCTTAACAACCTAGGGATATATTTTCAAAACAATACCAGGGAATGAATTTCACAGCTATTACCTTAGCAGTAGCTATTATTCTCATTTTTTTTGGTGGTGAACATTTCATCTCTAGTACTAAAATAGGGTGGAGCATAATTGCAAAAGTTGACATAATGTTGGATTGAATTTACATTTCAGCATAAAGGAATTATTTCCAAGTAATGTCTAATTTATATATCAATGCAGGCTTGAATGACGCTATTTGCTACCACCAGTCTTGCTGTAGCACACATACCGCCAAACCTGTTGGAAAGAAAGTTTTTCTTCTTATTTTCATGATTCATCTTTGAGTGGCTCCAGGCTTGAAAGGATTGTTATACCAGTAAAAGTTTGAAGACACAAATTCTTAAAGACCGGCCTCCCTTTGCCTCATATTTTATGTTGCTTTATCTTTGCAGTGTTGAGTGAAAAGAAATTAATAGGTTCAAATAAAATGATCCTTTAGAGCAAAAAATAAATAAAAATAAAAAATTAACCCTTATTAATCAACAGCAGCAAGTACCAAAACAATCTCATGTATTATTAGATAACTTTCTTTCTGCCCTGAATCTTTTTTTCTCTGCTGGCTCTGATGTCTAATGTAATATATATATATGGAGGGAGAGAGAGAGAGAAAGAGAGAGAGAGAGAAAGAGAAAGAATGAGAGAGAGTCAGGATTGTTTGTTCTTGCCAAGGAAGAGGGAGGGAGAGAGAGAGAGAGAGAGAGAGAGAGAGAGAGAGAGAGAGAGAGAGAGAGAGAAAGAAAGAACGAGAGAGAGAGAGTCAGGATTGTTTGTTCTTGCCGTTTACCAGTTATGAAGACCTGTCTGCATACTGGCAACAGTGACTCATACGTCCCTGGGTTCATGAGGCAAAAACAGTAGAACAGAGAAGCCCAGAATGGCCCTGGGACAAATGGCAGCTCTGTGAGAAGCTGCTCTGGGCTTCCTTCTTCTGCCAGCATCTCTGCTCTGTATTTTTTTATCTCTTCTCCTTCTAGGAGAATTTCTTTCTAATTCCACACATTATGTTATCAGTAGATGACATTTTAGATACTGTTTAAAAATTGGCTCTGGATATGATTTGTTTTGGTCTTAGATTATATGTTTCAGGCTACCTTGTTCAGATAAACCAGGGATCATCTTTTCACAGCAAGCCTGAGCGTGCCCCAGGCATGCTCACGGCAGCCGTACTGTGCATATCAGACCGTCCTTGCATCCCCCCTCTGAAATAGCCTGCAATTGCAGTCACTTAACAGAGCAGGCTCCATCAGTGCCACCGGCAGAAAGAGGCGATCATGGAATCCTTCCTCATTTGCACTTAGAGAATACTCAGAGAGAAGGCAACAGAGCCCATTTTGAGATGGTTATGCATGTAGTTGAATTGATCTTCTCCCCAATAGCTTTCAATAATCATTGTAATTTTCACTTCTTCCTAGAAACCTGTCACTTTTAGAGATTTATATTTTGGTGAAGTTTCCAGTTTCTAGTCATATTTTTATTTAATTAGTCACTACCGGTATACGACTAGAAATTATGTGTTGCTCTTTCTGTTCTTGGCATAATCATTTGCTTTTTTAACTCTGTTTTATTAAGAGCCCTTAGAGATAATAAAAAGGATTGGCTATTTTATCGACTCCAAAGGGTAGAATTCTGGATTCTACCCTTGGATCAAGTTAAATTAATACAAGAAAGCTACATAGATGGATGTATTAAGAGCTTCTACTGAAAACAGGAAATGGAATGAATGCAGTGTTATTATAGATGATTGAATTGATAATAGTTTGATCAATAAGTCAATATGGGCACAAGCAACAATTATTTTTAGAACTCAATGTAATTTCTTTTTTTAATTAAAGTTATAGTTGGCATGCAATAATATATTAGTTCCAGGTGTACATAATGATTTGACATTTATATTTTTTGACAATGCAGTCACCACAATGTTGGTAACCATCTGTATCCATACAAAGTTGTTATAATATCGACTATTTTCCTTATGCTGTACATTATATCCCGTGACTTTTATAACTGGAGGTCTGTACCTCCTATTCCCCCTTCTTACCCCTTCCCCAACACCCACCCTTCTGGCAACCATCAGTTTGTTCTCTGATGACTCTGTTTCTGTTTTGTTTCATCTGTTCATTTTTTTTAGATTCCACGTATAAATGAAATATGGTATTTGTGTTTTTCTGCTTGACTTATATCACTTAGCATAATATGTGTAGGTCCATCTATGTCACAAATGACAATATTTCATTCTTTTTTATGAATGAATAGTATTTCATTTTATATCACATCTTTATCATTCATCTGTCGATGGGACACCGAAATTGCTTCCATATCTTAGCTATTGTAAATAATGCTGCAATGAAATAGGGGTACATATACCTTGTCTAATTAGTGTTTGTGTTTTCTCAAATACCCAGAAGTGGAATTTCTCGGTCATATGCTAGTGACAAGTAACAATTTGTGTCCTTATTTTAAGCCCTTCCCAGGATTGATGTCACTGATCACACACACACTCAGAAGTGGATGATGTATGGTTACTGTCAGGACATCTGTCATCTGTTTTGACTGTCCAGCAGCAGAACCATTTTTTATGTTTGCTGAATCCCTAATCTTATAAATATAAATATTTGGTTTGTATGACAGAAGCTAAAAATGACAGATACTTAGTTTCCTCTTTTGCAGCTAAGGCATAGACATGTGATCTAGGCTCCACCAATCAGAAGCGGACCTATAGGATTTAACACGACACTAGCTCTGCAGGTGGAGGTGGCAGTATCTGCAGCACTAGTGGGAACAGTTTCTCTCCAGACCAATTCTAAAGCATCCTTCAGCGCATTTTTCCTAGTAGTTTAGCCTGGAGCCTGTATCTCTATCCATCGTGGCGGATCCTGTGAGCTATCCAATATCTGTTTAGTAAATTACATTTTTGCCTAATTCAACTGCAGATGGCATCTGTTTCTTGCATGTGAGCATCCAGACTGACAGCGATTTCTTATACACTTTACTTAAGGATTTATAGTAATCCCTAAGTAATTTCTAGTAATGAGCACTACAACATTTGTCATACTTTCCTTTTTTTCCCACTTACAGATAGAAATCTCAGAATCAAATTTGGAATTGGATCATAGTACAGAGAATAGTTCTTACAATTAGCATAATTTGCTTATTTAGCTTTGCTCCTTTTCCCCTGTTTTTTTTTTTTAATTCATTTTATTTGTATTGTTATGCCATTGGTTTTAAGCAGCCTATCAGGAAACTCTATGGGTCTTTTCAGGCCCACATGGGTTCCTCAAATTCTCATTCCTTCCTTGTGGCCAGGCCCTAGGTCTTGGTCTTCTTCCCTTGTCCTTGTGGCTGTGGTTACCCTTTTATTTTCCTCCACACACCAGGCAAAGGGAAGTGACATAGTCTCTCCAGGCCCTCACTCTCATCTCTGACTCCTAATGAAAGCTCATTGAAGGATTTTCCAGTTAATAACGATAGGAAAGGCTGCAGCAAAATAGAAGTAGCCAAGTCTCTATAATCTGTCAATTTTGTGTGCCTGATGTATGATTATTTCTGAGATAGTCAATCAAAGTGCTGTTAAGACTCTGTCTCCTTTTAAATTGTCAAGATTCATTGAACTTCCTCCTACTCTAGTACACTTAAACTTAAAATATTGTGAAATAATACAAAAAATGTAATGCTCAACTCTTTTCAATTTTTTAAAAAATCAAAATTGAATTGGCTAGTTTACATCGAGGAAAACTGATGATTTTGTAGCATTGAGTCTTTCTTTCCATGAAGACTTCTCCATTTATTTAGGCTTTCTTTAATGCTTTCAATAATCTTCCACCC
>NW_005371986.1:455529-460383 GCF_000412655.1 Myotis brandtii | reverse complement strand
TATTGTACATTTTTTTCTAAGCTTTTTTCCTAGAAATCTTGTTTTGTTGCTATCATAAATAGGATCTTTTAAAAATGGGGACATCGATAATAGTGTCAGCAATAAAAATAAAGTTAAAAATAAAACAAAACTATATATATAAATGTTTATTGATTGCATATAGGAAGATAATTGATTTTTAAAAAAATATATTTTATTGTTTTTTTTACAGAGAGGAAGGGAGAGGGATAGAGAGTTAGAAACATCGATGAGAGAGAAACATCCACCAGCTGCCTCCTGCACACCCCCTACTGGGGATGTGCCTGCAAGCAAGGTACATGCCCTTGACTGGAATCGAACCTGGGACCCTTCAGTCCGCAGGCTGACGCTCTATCCACTGAGCCAAACCAGTCAGGGTGATAATAGATTTTTTAAAATATTAATCATGTATCTAGTACACTTACTGAACTAACATAGTAGGTCTAATGACTTCTCTTCAAGTCTAATATGGAGTTTCTATTTAAACATTTCCTCTGTTAATAATTTTGATTCTATTTTTAATTTTTTATTGGAAAAGGAAAGATTATTTTATTATCATTTTAATTGCAGCTATACCCATTTCTCCCCCTCCCCCATTTGCCCACCTTCACACTGTCCCAACCCCTCCCTGTGGCCATCATCACACTGTTGTCTGTGTCTGTGGGTCATGCATATATGTTCTTTAGCTAATGCCTTCATAGTCTTTCATCAATTCAAAACCCCTCCCCTCTGACAGCTGTCACTCTGATCCATGTATCCTCTGGTTCTATTTTGTTCATCAGTTTATTTTGTTCATTAGTTTCCATATATAAGTGTGATCATGTTGGTATTTGTCTTTCTCTGACTGGCTTATTTCACTTAGCAAAATAATCTCCAGGTCCATCCATGCTGTCACAACAGGTAAGATTTCCTTCGTTTTTTAAAAAAATATATATTTTTTATTGATTTCAGAAAGAAAGGGAGAGGGAATTGTTGATCAGCTGCCTCCTGCATGCCCCCCTCTGGGGATTGAGCCCAAAACCCAGGCATGTGCCCTTGACTGGAATTGAACCTGGGTCCCTTCAGTCCTCAAGCCAAGGCCCTATCCACTGAGCAAAACCAGCTAGGGCAAGATTTCCTTCTTTTTAATGGCCACTTAGTATTCCATTCTGTAAATGGACCACAGCTTTTTTATCCACTCATTTACTGATGGGTGTTTGGGCTGTTTTAAGATCTTGCCTATTGTAAATAACACTGCAATGAACATAGGGATGCATATATTCTTTCAAATTGGTGTTTGGGATTCTTAGGATATTTTGCAGAAGTAGGTTTGCTGGGTCAAAATGTAGTTCTATTTTTAATTTTTTTTTTACTAAACTCCATACTGTATTCCAGAGGGGCTGTACCAGTCTGCATTCCCACTAACAGTGCACTATAGTTCCATTTTCTCCACACCAATACTTGTTGTTTTCTTGATTTAATGATGGTAGCTATTCTGGCAGATGTGAGGTAATATTTCATTGTGCTTTTAATTTGCATCTCTCTGATGATTAGTGAAAATGTTCATTTTTTCATATGTCTAATGGCCATCTGTATGTCCTCTTTAGAGAAGTGTCTATTCAGGTGCTTTGCCCATTTTTAAAAATTGAATTCTTTGGGATTTTTTTTTCTGTGTTGAGTGCTGTATAAATTCTTTATATATTTTGGAGAGTAACCCCTTATCAGAATTATCATTAGCAAATATGTTCTCCCATCCAGTTGGTTGTTTTTTCATTTTGTTAATGGTTTATTTTGCAGTGAGAAGCTTTTCAGTTTGATGTCGTCTCATTTGTTTATTTCCTTTGCTCTAGGAGACATATTGACAGAAATATTGCTCAGAGAGTTGTCTGAGATTTTACTGCCTATGCTTTCTTCTAGGATTTTTATGGGTTCACAACTTGCATTTAAGTATTTTATCCATTTGGAGTTTATTCTTGTGTATGGTGTCAGTTGGTGGTCTAGTTGCATTTTTTTTACATGTACCTGTCCAATTTTAGCAATAGTATTCATTGAAGAGACTGTCTTTACCCCATTGTATGCTCTTGCCTCCTTTGTCAAATATTAATTGATCATATAGGTGTGGGTTGATTTCTGGGCTCTCTGTTCTGTTTCACTGATCTATATGCTTGTTCTTATGCCAGTAACAAGCTGTTTTTATTATAATGGTCTTGTGTTATAGTTTGATATCAGGTATTGTGATACTTCCAACTTTGTTCATTTTTCACAAGATTGCTGAAGCTATTCAGTTTTGGTTCTATATAATTTTTTGGAATTGTTTTTCTATAATCTGTGAAATGTGCTGTGGGTATTTTAATAAGGATGCATTGCATCTATAGACTGATTTTGGTAGTATGAGAATTTTAGTGATGTTAATTCTTCCATTTCAATTCACTTATTTGTATCTGCCTCAACTACATTCTCCAATGTTCTATAGTTTTCTGAGTACAGGTCTTTTACCTCCTTGTTTAAATTTATTCCTGGGTACCTTATTTTTTTGTTGCAATAGTAAGTGGGATTGTTCTCTTATTTTTCTTTCTGATAGTTTATTATTGATGTATGGAAATGCCACCAATTTCTGAATATTAATTTTGTATCCTGCTACTTTGCTGCACTCATTTATTAGATCTAAGTAGCTTTTTGGTGGAGTCTTTAGGGTTTTCTCTGTACAATATCATGTCATCTGCAAATGACAGTTTTTACATTTTCCTTTCCCATTTGGATTCCTTTTATTTCTTCTTGTATCATTGCTGTGGCTAGAGTTTCCAGTAATATATGTTAAATAAGAGTGGTGAAAGCAGACATCCCTGACTTAAGGGAAATACTTTTAGTTTTTGCCCATTGAGTATGATGCTGGCTGTGGGTTTGTCATATATGATCTTTATGACTTTGAGGTAGGTTCCCTCTATTCCCACTTTGCTGAGAGATATCATAAATGTGTGCTGAGTTTTATCAAATGTCTTTTCTGCATCTATTGATATGAATGTATGGTGTTTATCCTTCATTTTCTTTAGGTAGTATATCACATTTATTGGTTTGTGAATATTGCACCAACCTTGCATCCCAGAAATAAATCCCACTTGATCATGGTGAATGATCTATTTACTGCATTGCTAATATTTTGTTAAGGATTTTAGCATTTATGTTTATCAGTGCTATTGGCCTGTACTTTCCTTTATTTGTAGTGTCTTCATCTGGTTTTGGAATTAGGATAATACTGGACTCATAAAATGAATTTGGAAGTCATCCCTCTTCTTGAATTTCTTGGAATAGTTAGAGAAGGATAGGTATTAGTTCTTTTTTGAATGTTTGGTAACATTCGCATATAAAGGAACATGGTCCAAAACTTTTATTTGTTGGGAATTTTTTTTAATTACTGCTTTAATTTCACTAGTTGTAATCTGTCTATTCAGATTCTCTGATTCTTCCTGGTCCAGTTTTGGAAGATTGTATGTCCTAAGAATTTATCCATTTCATCCAGATTGTCCCAATTTGTTGCTCATAATACTTTCTTATCATCCTTTGTATAGGGTATCCCAAAATTCATGCAAGAAGTAATTTTGATAGAAAACACAGGTTTATAATTTAAAAATGTAAATATTTTATTGATTCACAAAGTATACAGTATAAGGTTATGTACGGAATAGCACATCGGGTAAATGGCCTCCACGGATTTGCTGGCACATACGCAAAGCCGTGGTCTTCATTGGTCTTCATTGTCCCTGCTCCTGGGCCATAATTGGTACTTGGTAATGCTTATCAAATTGAAGGGATTGAAATCAAAGGACAACAGATATTAGAATCTGATTCAATAAACCAAGTAAAATTAGGCTTTTATTTTTTGTTGTTGTTGTTAATGCTCACGCAAAATTCAAATCTTGCGTGAATTTTGGGACACCCTATATTTCTTTGGTGTCAGTGACTTTTTTTCATTTATGATTTTATTTACTTGGCTCCTCTCTGTTTTTTTTTTCTTGATATGTCTTATTAAAAGTTTGTCAATCATGTTTATCTTTTCAAAGAACCAGCTCTTGGTTTTACTGATCTTTTGTATTTTTTTAGACTATATTTTGTTTATTTCTGCTGTGATCTTTATTATTTCCTTCCTTCTACTCACTTTGGGATCTATTTGTTGATTTTTTCAGTTCTATTAAGTATAACGTTAGATTGTTTATTTGAGTTTTTTATTGCTTTCTGAAGTAGGCCTGTAATGCTATGAATTTCTCTCTTAGAACAGCTTTTGCTATGTCTCATAGATTTTTGGTTGTTGTGTTCTTATTTTCATTTGTTTCAAGATAACTGATTTCTTTCTTGATCTCGTTGTTAGCCCATTCATTGTTTAATAACATGTTATTTAGCCTCCATGAATTTGTGTGTTTTCCACTTTTTGCCTGTGATTAATTTCTAGTCCATGCCATTATGGTCAGAGAAGATGCTTCATATGATTTCAATCTTCTTACATTTATTGAGACTTTTTTTGTGTCCTAACTTGTCTATTCTAGAAAATGTTCTATGAGTGCCTGAAAAAAAAAAAATATATATCCTATCTAATAAAAGACAAAAAGGGTAATTAACCGTACCTCTGCTATGTTTCTTGGCTAATCATCAGCGAGATATGCAAATTAACTGCCAACAAAGATGGCGGCCGGCAGCCACGCAGCTGAAGCAAGCAGGAGGTTTGCTTGCTCCAGTGATGGAGGAAGCCAAGGTTCCCCGCCTGCCGTGGCCCGGCTCTAAGCTCCAAAAGCAACAGCTCCAAAAGCAACAAAGTTTCAATTGTAGAAGTTAAACAAACCCCAGATACCTGCTTTCAGCCAGCCG
>NW_005371986.1:453706-455095 GCF_000412655.1 Myotis brandtii | reverse complement strand
CTGGCAAGTGGACATCCCCCGAGGGCTCCCGGGCTGCCAGAGGGATGTCTGACTGCCAGCTTAGGCCCGATCCCCCGGACCGTGAGAGGGCACAGGTGGGGCTGAGGGACCCCCCCGAGTGTACAACTTTTTGTGCACTGGGCCTCTAGTATATATATACTCTGCTGTTTGGTGATGAAGTGCTCTGAAGATATTAATTAAACTCAACTGATCAAGTATTTCATTTAAGGTCACTGTATCCTTTTTGCTATAAATGGGGTGTTAAAAAAACCTTACTGTCAATCTCTCCTTTTATGCGCATTAAAAGGTGTTTTACATATTTAGATGCTCTTATGATGGGTGCATAAATGTTTAGCAGAGTTATATCCTCTTGCTGGTTTGCCCCTTTTATCATTATGTAGCATACTTCTTTTTTTTTTTTAATGTATTTTATTGATTTTTTTTTTTTTTACAGAGAGGAAAGGAGAGGAATAGAGAGTTAAAAACATCAATGAGAGAAAATCATCAATCAGCTGCCTCCTGCACACCCCCCACTGGGGATGTGCCCACAACAACAGCACATGCCCTTGACCGGAATCGAACTTGGGACGCCCTAGTCCACAGGCTGACGCTCTATCCACTGAGCCAAACCGGTTAGGGCTGTAGCATACTTCTTTGTCTCTTACTCTAGCCTTTGTTTTGAAGTCTATTTTGTCCAAAATCAGTATTGTTACTCCAGCTTTTTCCCTCCCCCTCCCATTTCTATTCACATGAAATATCTTTTTTCACCCCTTTACCTTTAGTCTGTGTGTGTATTTTGTTTTGAGGTGAGTCTCTAGTAGACAGCATATATATGAATCTTCCTTTATTATCCAATCAGTTACCCTATGTCTTTTGATTGGAGCATTTAAGACATTTACATTGAAAGTAGTTATTGATAGGCACATATTTATTGCCATTGTATTCTTTTTTAATGCAATATTTTATTTTATTTTTATTTTTTGAATAAATCTTTATTGTTCAGATTATTACAGTTCCTCTTTTTTCCCCCCATAGCTCCCCTTCACCCAGTTCTCACCCCCACCCCATGCCTTTACCCTCCCTTCATTGTCCTCGTCCATAGGTGTAAGATTTTTGTCCAATCTCTTCCTGTACCCCCCACATCCCCTTCCCCCACAAGAATTGTCAGTCTACTTCCTTCCTATGGCCCTGATTCTATTATATTCATCAGTTTATTCTGTTCTTCAGATTTTTTATTCACTCGATTTTTAGATTCACTTGTTGATAGATATGTATTTGTTGTCACTTTGTTGTTTATAATTTTTATCTTTAACTTTTCTTCCTCTTCTTAGAGAATACCCTTCAGCATCTTACCTAATAATAGACAAATATGTAAATTGACTGTCCCTC
>NW_005371986.1:450520-451683 GCF_000412655.1 Myotis brandtii | reverse complement strand
ACCGCTCATTGGCTAAGCTCCCTGTATGCCACTGGTAATATTCTTAGTAACTTGGGTAATAAGAATCCAAAAAGGTGATCTAGGGTTTTTCACCACACTCCTGGCGAAAAAAACGAAGGTCTGCTGCTGGAGGGCTAAGAAATGTCATATCCTGCCCTAGCCGGTTTGGCTCAGTGGATAATGCCTCGGCCTGCCGACCGCAGGGTCTGGGTTCAGTTCTGACCAAGGGCATGTACCTAGGTTGCAGGCTCCTCCCTGGCCGGGGCCCAGGTCAGGGCTCATGCAGGTGACAACCAATCAAAGTGTTCCTCTCACTTTGATGTTTCTCTCTGTCTTTCCCTTTCTCTTCCACATTCTCAAAAATCAATGGAAACATATCCTCAGGTGAGGATAAAAAAAAAAATCATAAAGAAATGTCATATCCTATGAAAGACATCTTGAAAATGCCTAAAGAAAGTTGTCATTTTTTCATGGTGAAGGGACTGGAGTCCGTGTTGATGAAAAAACCTTGGTGGCTGCAGTGACTAGTGGTGGCCCCAGCAGCGGGGTGATGGGGCTGGTGCCTTCCCCTGATCAGCCCGGTCGCCTCCCACAAAGGGAGGCCAGACTGCTTAGGCCCGTATATTCACCAGTTTATTCTGTTCATCAGATTATTTATTCACTTGATTTTTAGATTCACTTGTTGATAGATGTGTATTTGTTGTTCATAATTTGTATCTTTACCTTTTTCTTCTTCTTCCTCTTCTTAAAGGATACCTTTCAGCATTTCATATAATACTGGTTTGGTGGTGATGAACTCCTTTAGCTTTTTCTTGTCTGTGAAGCTCTTTATCTGACCTTCAATTCTGAATGATAGCTTTGCTGGGTAGAGTAATCTTGGTTGTAGGTTCTTGCTATTCATCACTTTGTGTATTTCTTGCCACTCCCTTCTGACCTGCATAGTTTCTGTAGAGAAATCACCCGAGAGTCGTATGTGTACCCCCCCATAGGTAACTAACTGTTTTGCTCTTACTGCTTTTAAGATTCTCTCTTTGTCTTTTGCACTTGACATTTTAATTATGATGTGTCTTGGTGTGGTCCTCTTTGGATTCCTTTTGTTTGGGGTTCTCTGCACTTCCTGGACTTGTAAGTCTATTTATTTCATCAGGTAGGGGAAGTTTTCT
>NW_005371986.1:440794-450040 GCF_000412655.1 Myotis brandtii | reverse complement strand
TTGGTATCACTGGGAGGAATTGACCTCCAGGCCAATTGGCTTTGGTGACCAGCTGTGTCTACACTGGAAAATCTGTTGCACAGGAGACACCCTATGGGGCAGGACTTGCTTCAGTGGGGCTTTGGTGCTCACTGAATCTGCCCCGTGAGTGTGTCTTTTATGGATGTGAAGAGTTGTAATCCATTATCATCTCCAAGGAGGTGCACGGTCAGCCACTATCTGGGGCCACCCAGCAGGAGCTACAGAGACATCTGCAGATTCCTCCTCTTTGTATGGAGTTTGGAAGTGCCCAGGCGAGGCCCAGCTATGACGCAAGGCTGCTGCTTCTACCAGGTATTGGGCCTTCTTTTGGAATCTCTGGGGCTCTCTGATCCAGCTGCAGTTTGTTTTAGGCGAAAGGACAGGCAATTCATATGCAAAAGCCGATGCGCACAGTTTGGGTGGGGTTATAAATTGGGTGGGGCGCGGTCTCTGGGAATCACCAGGGCGGAGCAAACAGCAATGGCTTCCCTGAACTGAAGAAGTCCCTGGTTCTCTGCCCGCGCACTCATGCAGGAACAATGATTGCTTCGAGCACCTCTAAGAGTAAGCCGCCCTCATGTTCCTGTCCCAATGCCAGACAGTCCAGTTTCTCCCTGTATGTGTCTGGGTCCCCCAGAGTCTCACCTGTCACTGTAATTCAGGGCAAGTGGGAGCTTGTATCTCCCTCCCGGTTTAAAGAACAGCACATCCAGGTGCCAGCACTTTCTGCGCCTCCATACCTCTTACCTGTCTCAATGCGCTTTCTTCACCTCTCTAGTTGTAGAATTTCCACTCAGCCAGCTTTCCTGTGGTTCTGAGTGGTAGTTGTTCTGCCATTTAGTTGTAATTTTGGTGTGGTTGTGAGAGGCAGCAAGTATATGTGATTACCTATGCCACCATCTTGCTTAATCACCATTGTATTCTTTTAAAAACATGTTTTAAAAATTGATTTGAGAGAGAGAGAGGAAGGGCGAGGGAGAGAGTAACATCGATTGATTGCCTCCTACACTCTACCTTTTGGGGATGGAGCCCACAACCTGGGTATGTGCTCTGACTGGGAATTGAACTGGTGAGCAGTCAGTTCATGGAATGATGCTCAACCAACTGAACCACACTGGCCAGGGCTGCCATTGTATTCTTTTAACTCTTTCCCTCTCCTCTTTCTCCTATTCCTCCTCCTTCTCCTCCTCCTAACAGGCCCTTTAACATTTTTTATAATGCTGGTTTGGTCATAAGAAACTCTTATAGCCTTTTCTTGTCTGGAAAGATCTTTATTTCTCCTTCAATTTCAAATGATAGCCTTGCTGGGTAAAATATTCTTGGTTGGAGATCCTCGTTTTTCATCACTTTGAATATTTCTTGCCAGTCCCTTCTGGCCGGAAATGTTTCTATTGAGAAATCAGCTGATAGCCTTATGGGAGCTCCCTTGCAGCTAACTGACTATCTTGCTTTTGCTGCCCTATGATTCTTTCTTTGTCTTTAACCTTTGGCATTTTAATTGTGTGTCTTGGTGTGGGCCTCTTTGGGTTCATCTTGTTCAGGACTTTTTGTACTTCCTGGACTTGTGTGTCCTTTTCCTTCAAACGGTTAAGAAAGTTTTAGTCATTATTTCTTCAAAAAGGGTCTCGATCCCTTACTTTCTCTCTTGTCCTTCTAGTACTCTTATGATGTTAATGTTATTATGCTTCATGTTGTCCCAAAGTCCCCTTAAACTATCCTCCTGCTTTTTAATTCTTTTTTTTTTCTTTTTTCTGCTCTGATTGTGTGTGTCTTTTTTTCCTAACTTGTCTTCCAAATCGCTGATTCGATCCTCTGCTTCATCCAAACTACTTTTTAATTCTTCCAGTGTATTCTCAATGTCAGATATATTTTTAACTTCTGACTGGTTCTTTTTCATGGTTTCTATGTCTTTTTTCATGCTGTTGTAGTTCTCACTGAGTTCCTTGAGCATCCTTATAAACATTACTTTGAACTCTATCTGATTGTGTGCCTCCATTTTATTTAGCTCTTTTTTTTCCTGTTCTTTCATTTTGCTCTTGTTTATTGGTCTCCCCATTTTGTCTGTCTCTTTGTTTTCTTCCAATGTATTAGATAGATCTCAGTCTTCATGGAGTGTCCTTATGTAGTAGGTGTCCTATGGGACCCAGGGGTCTGATCTCCTTGATCATATGAGCTGTTTTCTCTAGGAATGTCCTTTTTGTGGGTTATGTGGGCCCTCCTGTTGTAATTGAGTCTTGATTGCATGGGATTGACCCACAGGCTGGCTGACTGTGACGCTCAACCCAGACCTTGGCATGCAAGCTGTTGTGCAAAGTGCTGACCAAAAAATTATTTTTAAAAAAGTTAATTAAAAAATGAAAAAGAGGATAAGAAAAGATAAAAGGGAAAAAATAAGGAAAAAGAGTAAAAAGATAAGAAAAGAAAAATAGAAAAGAAAAAATGTTTAAGAAAAAAGAGAAGATAAAAGAAAAATATTTAAAAAGAAAAGAAGTCCCATTCGCCTCAGCAGAGTTTAGTGTCTGTTGTGATCTCCCTCTGGATAGGCTCTTTGTGAAGTTTGGGATCCTGCTCTGATGTTGTCTGAAGCTTGCCACTTGGTGTGTTGTTTTGGGGCCTCTTGGGAGGGACTCTGGAGCAGGCCAGTATCAGACGTCTGGGCCTGGCCCTTGGCAACCTGTTTGAATATACAAGTGATCCACAGCTTTTAGTTGCTTCTGTAGAGCATGGCTGCACATGGGAAGAACCAAGCTACTTTTCAGGACATCTTTTATTAGAACTAGGTCCCAGGGCAGGTCAGCAAATGTGCCAAGGCACCCCAGGATCCACCTCTGCCTCTGCCTGCCTCCATTTGCCAGCTGCCTGTTAAGCTCAGTCACTGAAAGAGCCTCTGGCAGAATCCGAAGGATGGGGCTAGTGGATCTCTCATCAGGGGGAGGTGCTGTGCAGACTTAAGGAAACGTGGTGGGTATAACACCCCGTAACACCCTGTTCCAGAGCCACACGTCTGAATCTTTCCTGGATTTTGGCCTGACCTCTTTAGGATAGAGCAGCTAGTGATCAGATGGGTGGGCCTCCTGAGCCCAGAGATTGGTCTGCCGGAAAGCCGGATGGATGTTTCTATCAGATCTCCTGAGGGGTAAGCGCCAATCAGGCTCACGGGAAAGTGGTGTGAGCTGCCCTGCTTCAAAGCCAGTCACTGACACCCCCTGAGTCAGCCCCGACTTCTTTGTCTGGGCCTATGCCCTTGATTCCTCAGCAGGGCGTAACATTGCAGAGTGCTGCAAGAGGCATTCCTGATGGTGTGGTAATTGCTCTCCCCCAGGCTGATGCCACTCAGAGGGTATTGCTCCACCCAAGAAAGATGGCCACTGCGGTATCCGAGAATGATTCAGTACAGGGATCCTGGTGGCTGTCCCCCCATACTTCTCCCCAAGCCACAAATCCCAGATTCTGTTCAGATGACTCCAGTCCACACCACCCTCCCTCTGCCAGAGCCCAGGGTGTGTGGCTATGAATGAAATTTTGCTTGTTGGCCCTTTAACATATTGCCTGTATCTCCATCAGACTCTGCCTCTCCTTGGTGGGCAGAAACCTTGCTGCTTTTCACAGCCAGAAGCTATGTGGGCCTCTTCCCAGCTCTGATGCTCTGGGCTGGGAAGCCTGGCCTGGGGTTTAGCCCCACATCTCTTCAGAGTAACCTACCATGGCTGAGGTATCCCTCTGGCACCTCAGCCACCACCCGTGGGACCTGTGTCAACCCCTTTCAAATCTCCGCCCTTCCTACTAGTCTTGATGTGGCTTCTGCAAATCCTTGGTTGTAAGACTCCTCTTCAGCTAGTCCTCAGTTGGTTATTCAGGGTGATTGTTCCCCAATTGATAGTATTTCCAATTGGGTCCTGGGAGGAGGTGAGTGCAAGATCCACCTACTCTGCCATGACCTGAACATTCTCTCTCTCTCTTTAAAATATTTTTTATTTTAGAGAGAGAGAGAAAGGGGGAGGCAGAGAAAGAGAGAAACATTGATATGAGAGCGCAGCATCACTTAGCTGCCTCCTGCATGTCCCCCACCTGGAATCGAGCCTGCAACCCAGGCATGTGTTGTGACCAGGAATTGAGCAGGCAACCTTTCAGTGCATGGGACAATGCCCAACCAACTGAACCACAGGCCAGAGCTCTTCTTTTTAAATTCTTATAATACTAGTAGTTAATCACAGTTGCAGTTATTAGTTTTTCTTCTTTTCCAGCATAAGCATCTAAAGGCTATAAATTTCCTTTAAGTGTAAGAGTTAGCTGCATGTCACAGTTTGATACGTAATCAAATTTTCTAATTACTCTTTATTTTTTTTACACATGAATTATTTAGAAGTGTATTTTTAAACTTACAAATGATACTATTTGTTTATGATTTTTAATTTTTATTGACCTTCACTTTTGTATTGTGGTCAGAGAGTAAAACCTCTGATAAAGTTACTTTAAAATTTGTTGAGACATAATGTGTGTACTAAAATGTCATTATTTCTTATAAATGTAATGGGTTTTTGAAAAGAATGTAATTTTTCTAATTGTCATATATAGCATATATTTATTTAATAACATTTGATAATTATGTTGTTCAAATCTATATCTAAATTTTTGGTCTATTTGATGCATCAGTTACTGTCTTTATGCCAGTACCACACTGTTTTGTTTATTGTAGCTTTGTAATATATTTGGAAATCAGGAAGTGTGATGTGTCTAGTTTTGTTATTTTTTTAAAATATATTTTATTGATTTTTTACAGAGAGGAAGGGAGAGAGATAGAGAGTTAGAAACATCAATGAGAGAGAAACATCGATCAGCTGCCTCCTGCACACCTCCTACTGGGAATGTGCCCGCAACCAAGGTACATGCCCTTGACCGGAATCGAACCTGGGACCTTTCAGTCCACAGGCGGACACTCTATCCACTGAGCCAAACCGGCTATGGCTAGTTTTGTTCTTCTCAAGATTGGTTTGGCTATTCTGTATCCTCTGTGTTTCCATATAAATTTAGGATTTTTTCCCTATTTATGAAAAAGAATGAGAATGTAATTTTGATAGGGATTACTTTGAATCTGTAGATCACTTTGGATAATATGGAAATTTTAACAATTTTATTCCAACCCATGAGCATAAGCTGTCTTTCCATTAATTTGTGTCTTCTTTAATGTCATTCATCTGTGTTTTGATGTTTTCATTACATACGTTTATTCCTAAGCATTTTATTCTTTTTAAAAAACTGATTTGAGAGAGATTTGTTGTTCCACTTATTTATGCATTCATTGGTTGAATCATTTTTTAAATTTAAATTTTATATTCTTGACACTATAGCAGATCTCCCCAATTTTCCCCCCTTTGTCCACCTTCACTCAGCCCCTGACCCCACTTCCACTTGGTCCTCACCACACTCTTGTCTGTGTCCATGGCTGTGTTCTTTAATAGTTTCTTTTTAAAAAATACTTTTAATTGATTTCAGAGAGGGAGAGATAGAAATATTGATGAGAGAGAAGTATTGATCTGCTGCCTCCTGCATGGCCCCCTACTGGGGATGGATCCCCAAACCCTGGGCATGTGCCCTGACCAGGATAGATGCTCAACCACTGAGTTACACTGGCTAGGCTGCTTTTATTTTTTAAAGATAAATTTGCTGGATACAGAATTCTTAGTTAACACTTTCTTTCTTTCTTTGAGCACTTTGAATATATTATTCCTCTGGCTTCTGGCCTCTGCTGAAGTCAGGTTTGAATATTATTGGGGTTCCCTTGTAAATGATGAGTCATTTTTTTCTTACTCTTGTCAAGATTTTCTCCTTGTCTTTGGCTTTCAGTATTCCTCATATGATACTTCTGTTTGTAGACCTTTTTACCTTTATCCTTCTTTGAGTTTGTTGTGCTTCCTGGATATGTAATTATTGTTTTTCAGTACATTAGAGAAGTTGTCAGCCATGATTTTTTCAAATATGCTGCACTTAATAGTGACCCACATTTCTCTGAAGCCCCATTCATTTTCTTTAAAATTCTTTTTTCTCTCTGTTCTTCAGGTTGCATAATCACTATTGATCTTTCTTCTAATTATCATCTTCTGCTAATTCAAATCTACTGTTGAGCCCCTTTAGTGAGTTTTTCATTTCAGTTATTATACTTTTCAATTCTAGAATTTCCATTTGATTCTTTCCTTATCATTCCTATCTATTGACATTCTTTATTTGCTGTGACATTTTCACCATACCTTTTCTACTCTTTAATCATTGGTTTCCTTTTGTTCTTTGAACATATTTGTAATAGCTACTTTGAAGACTTCGTTAAATTTGACATCTGGTTGCTCTCACAGGCAGTTTCTGGTTCGTTTTTCTCCCCCAGTGGATGGGTCATTCTTTCCTGTTTCCTTGCATGACTAATATTTTTTTTAGTTGAAAACTGGACATTTTAGATAATATATTGTAGCAGCTCTGGGGACTGGTGCCTCCCCTCTGGTGCTTGTTGTTATTTGCTAGTTTTTTTGATGTTGTTGTTTTGGTTTCTTTAGCAACTGGCTGGAGTCTTTTTCTTTCCTGTACTGGTAAGCTTCTGATATTGCTCCCCAGGGAGCATATTCTTATGTCCATTGTCATCCTGGGTTAACAGTATATTTTGTGCATGTTTTAATTTTTAGAAATTCTATTTTCCTTCAACCTTATTTCTATTTTGCTTAAAAGCTTGTGGAACTTTTAAAACTACTCAGTTTATTCCTACCCATTCAGTGGCCTGCGCAGTGGGGGACTGCAGACCAGTCTTCAGGGGCAGACTGAGCTCTCCAGGCGTCAGTAGGGAACTGCCGAATAGACACAGAGGGCACCGGCATGCCTTCACACCAGTCTGCAACCTCAGGTTGAGCAGCAGTGAACTTGGGAGCTAGAACATCCATTCACCCTGAAGTTCTTCCTTGGAGCACAGCCGTGGTCTGCTCTTTGTTTTCAGTCTCTTCAGGAGCTCTATCAAAGTAGACATCAGATATGACCTCCCATGGTGTTCACTGGAGATGGTGCCACACTGGCGCACACCTTCCTGGGCCAGAATCCACTGCATCCGAGTGAGCCCCCTTGTTATTGCAAGGGATGGCAATGTCCACACAGGCAGAGGAGAGTCTGTGTTACACAGAGCATTGGTCGGCAGGTTTACTGCCCCCGTGAGAAGCTGATGGGCAGCCCTGGAATCAGTAAGCACAGAAGTCTCAGCTCCCAGATGGCTGCCTGGATCTGGCTAGTGAAGGTTCCAGGAGTGAGGCGTCCAACAATAGCTGTGGCTCCGGTGGCAGCAGCAAACTTCAGCACAGCTCGTGGCCAGTATGCCTGGACCATATGACTGACATCAGCTGGGTTTTCAGTGGCCACAACGGCACGAGCTGCCAGAAGCTTCTCCCAGGTTCTCTTCAGATTTATGATGTAGATGCCATTACTTTTCCTTTTGTGGTTGAATTGTTCCATTTGGAAGTCAAGGTTGGTGCCACCAAGCGGGTTCCTGCTGCAAGGAATTTGAAGACATCCTCCTCTTTCATGTGCAGGACATTTAGGTCTCTGGACATTGTGAAAGTTCCCCTTTAAGTTACATGGGAGCCAAGAACAAGGCTATTTGGGCCCCTCCCTGGGTAGCTGGGGTGGGGGTGGGGTGGAGGACAGTGGTTTTTACAGGGTTCTCTTTGGCTGTTTCATTTCCTGACCATAGCCAGCTGTTAAGGTTTACTAATTGCTATGTGATTGTTTTATTTTAAACTAGAGGTCTGGTGCATGAAATTCGTGCACTGGGGATGGGTGGGGGATCCCTTAGCCCAGCCTGTGCTCTCTCGTAGTCCGGGACCCCTCCCTCCTTACCACCCACCTGCTTGCTGCTTCCTACCGCTCGGCTTGCTGCTCCTTAGTGCTGCCCCGAAGGCTCCCGCCACTGCTGCTGCACTCGCCAGCTATGAGCCCCACTTCTAGCTGAGTGGCACTCCCCCTGTGGAAACACACTGACCACCAGGGGGCAGCTCCTGCGTTGAGCATCTGCCACTTGGTGGTCAGTTCATAGCCACCAGTCATTCCACCATTTGGTCAATTTGCATATGAGGGTTTTATTATATAGGATAGGATATTGAATGTGAACTGTAAATGAAAAATAAAATTTAAAAAAGAACCAAATAAAATTTTAGATCTGAAAATTTTTTAAGATATATATATATATTTAATTCTCACCTGAGGATGTTTTTAAAATTGATTTTTAGAGAGAGGAACATCCATGTGACAGAGAAATACCAGAAATACCAGCACCTGCTGACCCACTGGGATCTAACCTAAACCTAAGTATGTGCCCTAACCTAGAATCCAACAGGAAATCCTTTGGTGTACAGGTTGAGACTCTGACCAATTGAGCCACCTGGCCAGGGCAGATCTGAAAAAATTTTTTAAGTGTACCTCCAGGTCCTGGTCAGTGTGGATCAGTAGTTAGAGTGTCCTCCCATGCACCAAAGGGTAATGGGTTCGATTCCAGGTGAGGGCACATACACAGGTTGTGGGTTCCATCCCTGTCAGAATGCTTGGGGAACTTTCTCCCTTCCTCTCTCTCTAGAATCAATGAAAAGAACATATCCTTAGGGGAGAACTTAAAAAGAAAAAATAAATGCTGATTTGGTTGAGTAGATAGTGCTTCTGCAGGCGAACTGAAGGGTACTGGGTTGGATTCCAATCAAGGGCACGTACCTGGGTTGCAGGCTCAACCCGGGCCCTGGTCGGGGATTCAGCAAGAGGCAACCAAATGATGTCTCTCACATTAGTTTCTTTCTTTCTCTCTCCCTTCCACTCTCTGTAAAAAATCTCTCTCTCTCTCTCTCTCTCTTTCTCTCTTTTTTTCCCTTTCCCTTTCCCTTTCCCTTTCCTTCTCCCTCCCTCCCTTCCTCTCTCCGAGAAAAAAAAAAAAAATCAATGCAAAAATGTCCTCAGGTGAGGATTAACCAAAACAAACCAACGAACACCCATCCCCAGTGTGATTGTTGAAGGAGCATATGAAGTATTTGAATGAGCGGGAAGGGATGAGACTTCACTTTCTATCTTTTTTTAGCAACTCTGCAAGCCAGAGGTTTTATTTTAATTTTTATTGATTGATTATTTTAGAGAGAGGAAGGGAGCGAGAGAAACCCCAGTGTGTTGTTCCGCTTATTATGCTCTCTTTGGTTGCTTCTTGTCTGTGCCCTGACCAGG
>NW_005371986.1:438419-440446 GCF_000412655.1 Myotis brandtii | reverse complement strand
TACACATCCGCATGGGTAGGTCACCCTCTCCGTGGCTCGCCAGGCGTGGCTGCTGCGCAGTCGCCCCAGAGGCGGATTTCCAGGTTCCCAGGGAGAGCGCCCTCCACGCCTGGCGCCGGACTCCCAGGGAGAGCTGGGTCGGAGGGAAAGCACTTCGCCTGGAGGGGAGCACCCGTCCTGTGCAGGGCTCACAGGGTTTGTGTCTCTAATACCTGCCCTCAGCAGCCCCAGCACTGTGGTGTCGGGGCTTGGTGCTGCTGGGTTCAGGGCCCCCCTGCGGGTTTGTGTCTCTGATCTGGCCCCCACAGCCCCAGCACCACGGAGGCTGGCCTTGGGTCTGCTGGGTGTGGGGCCTGCGGGTTTGTGTCTCTGATACCCCCAGCAGCCCCAGCACCTTGATGGCAGGGTTTGGGGCTGCTGGGTGCTGGGGCTGTGGATCTGTGTCTTCGATCAGGCCCCAGCACCAAGGTGGTGGGCCTCGGGGCTGCTGGGTGCTGTGCCTGCAGGTTTGTGTCTCTGATCCTGCCCCCAGCAGCCCCAGCACCGCCTAAATAACTTAAGGGAAACTTTATTTAGTCTTCTTTTTTTTAAAAAGCAATCTAGTTTAAAAATGAGTTGCAGTTAAGAGAGAACAAAGAACATGGTACCTAAGAGTGAGATAGACAGACAGAGGAGAGGCTGGGCACTGGTCAGGGGCTTACATGCCAACTGTTCTCCACCTGGGAAATGATGTAAAATCGGTTTCTTTAGTTTTCTGCTCAATGGTCTTCTCCAGCGAGTGGAGTGGCATCTGCTCGCTTCTCCCTGGGGCCTGGCTTGGTGGTCGCCTTGGGGTCTGGCTGCGCTCCAGCGGGCTCCGCATGGGCCTGCCTGCTCCGCCTGGCCCTGTCCACTCGGTACTTCCTCCAAGTCTTCCTTGGGCGCAGCCCCGGTCTGTCACCTCCTCCTGTGTCTCGCACCGCTTCCACAGGGCCGAGAAAGATGCCCACACGGAGTTCAGGTCTGCAAGGAGCTGGTCCTCTGCTTTCAGAACCTTCGGGATCTCCGCTTGCAATTGTTTCCTTCCATGACCTTCCTTCCCTACCTCCAGCATCTTCCCGAAGCACCGCACGCCTGCCCTCCAGCATCAGGTTGTCTTTGTGTGGCTTCCAGGGCAGCGTCCAGGGCCTGGTGGCCCCACTGTGGCCCTTCCGCATTGGGCGCCAGGCCTGAGGCCTGGGGAGGCCCCGGAAGGCGGGCGGCTCCCCAGCACGTCCCGCTGCACCAGGGACACATGCGCCCGCCCGCGCCCTCCAGGCCTGCATGGCTCCACGCTGTGCTCAGGGCCTGGGCAGCACTCCAGGAGCGAGGCGTGGAGGTGTCAGGACTCCTCCCCAGGGCGACCCTTCACCCGGGAGTCCCCGCTGCTCCATTCACCCCCTGGGCCAGCGGGGAGCACCCTCGGTGGGTAAGCTGCTCTGGGCGCTGGGGAGGAGGAGGCCGCGGAGGGCGAGGCCCTGAAGCAGGAGGAGGCCACGGAAGGCCGGCAAGGAGCCCAGGACTCATGGCACCCCCCCGCCCCCGCCACCCCATGTCCCACTGGGGCCTGCACCCAGGAGTGCCATTGCTGCAGCAGGGCGACCGGCTGGGCTTGGAGGTGAGTCCTCCGCGCACAGGCCCAGCGGCCTGCTGGTGTGGGTGTGGGTTTCAGGTCACCTTGAGGGAGGCTCTGGCCTTTCTCTGCTCCTCTCCTGGTGGAGTGGTGGGACTCCAGCGCTGTGGTCAGAGGAGCTGCCTTCCAGCCCCCAGGCCGCTTTTCAGAGTCGGAAGTTGCGCCATCGGCCTCTGCCTAGGACAGGTCCTCTGCACCCCCAGGGTGCATAAACACACAGGGCTTCCATCAGGCTTCGCTGCTTCGCAAGCTCCACTTCTTGGAGCTTATGTATGCAAATTAACCACCATCTTTGTTGGGTTAATTTGCATACTCTCTTGATTGGCAGGTTAGCATAGCAAAGGTATGGTCAATTTACATGTTTGTCTATTAGGTA
>NW_005371986.1:406675-437653 GCF_000412655.1 Myotis brandtii | reverse complement strand
CTGGGTGAGGGGCTGATGGCTGTTTGCAGGCTGGCCACAGCCCCCAGCCACCCAAGCTCCCAGTGAGGCTGGCTGGAAGCAGGTATCTGGGATTTATTTAGCTTCTATAATTGAAACTTTGTTGCCTTTTGCGGAGGCCACAGCTGGCTGGGAAGCTTGGCTTCCTCCATTGACGGGGCAACCAAGCCTCCTGCTTGCTCCAGCTCTGTGGCTGCCAGCTGCCATCTTGGTTGGGTTAATTTGCATATAGTCACTCTGATTGGCTGGTGGGTGTGGCAAAGCTATGGTCAGTTAGCATCTTTGTCTTTTATTAGTGTAGATAATGCCCGAGGCAAAAATTGCTCACCAATAAACCAATGAAATTCAGACTCCTTTTAAGGGATAATTCTGAAAATCAGTTGAGATTTGTTCTGGCCCCAGTCTCCTCCCAACTATGTCCTTCCCAGGTTCTCTCATGCAAATGAGCCAGCCTACAATTTAGTTTATATGTCCAATGATTCTACCAGTATCGTACCCAATTGCCCTTCCCTACAACTTCCACTTTTTGAGAGCACCCTTAGTGTTTCAAATGAAACCAGTTCCTTTAGGAAAAGAAAAGGAGCTCTCTGGTGTATGGCCTGCTCTCTCTCCAGGCAACACCTCTGGTTATGCCTATGGAGCTGGAGGTGGGGACAATGGCAAACTTCTCCAGTTTAGTGGCTGAGTGCTCAGGGGTGGTGGTGGGGGACAGCACCTTTAGCTCTGATTTGCTTGACTCTCCCAGGATGGAATCACTGTCTAACCAGCCAGCAGAAAGATGACTGGGGCCCCCATATTACTAGCAGCACCACTCAGTGCTAGCAGCACCGCTCAGTGTAGAACCTCCTTGGTGGCTAGGCAGAAGAGAAACCCCACCTCTCACCTACACTTGACCATAAGTTAGCTTCAGGAACAGGTGGCAGCAGGATGAGAAATACTGACATCCTGGGAGCTGAAGGAGGTGGGGCCCTGTGTCCTTGGCTGCACCAGTCTGGTTCCCATCTTGTTGAGTTGGGAGAAGTGATTTCAGTTCAAATTCCACACTCTCACTGTTCTTATAAAATGTTATACATTTTCTTGAATATGTGTTTCTTTAATTGCCATATATTCTTCAACCATATTGAGATTTTACCTGATTGTTTTAAAACAATTTTCAGGAGTTTTGCTGGTGAGTCGAGTTCCTCATGCTAAACTCAGTCACATCCCTCATTTTCTTTATTTCCTCTTTCTGGAACATGTATTCCCTTTAATAAGATTTGTTAGAACTTGTGCTATATTTTACATTTCCAGCTATCATATTTTCATCTCTATTTCTCTATACATCTTGGTTTTTTTCTTGAGTTCCTAATCCACCTCATCAATTTTCCTCTCCAACTGTAATGTTCTGAATAATTCTAGATTTTTAGTTTTATTGATTATATTTTAAATTCAAATTTTCATCAGTAGTATTTATTTTTTCAATTTAACATTAAAAAAATTCTGTATTGACTTTTTTTTTTTTGAGGAGAGAGAAACATCAATGTGAGAATGGCTGCCTCCTGCACACCCCCTACCAGGAATCAAGTCGGCAACCTTGCAGTGCTCAGGATGACACCCACCCAGCTGAGCCACACTGGCTAGGGCCCATTTAGTTGTTTCAAAAATCCACCTAGTCCTGGCCAGTATCTCAGTGATTAGAGCATCAGCCCAAGCACCTAAGGGTTGCAGGTTCAATTACTGGTCAAGGGCATGTGGGTTGCAGGTTTAATTCTGGGCCCTCGCCGGGGTGCATTCGGGAGGCAACCAATCAATGTGTTTCCCTCACATTGATGCTTCTCTCTCTCTGCCCCTTCTCTAATAATCAATGGAAAAAATATCCTCATGTGAGGATTAACAACAAAAAATCTGCCTAGTATTTTAAGGTAGTCTCATTGTTTATTTTTTCTTCATGTGGCTTTGTTCCTAATTATTTATCAAATATGTTTCACAGTATACTAGTATATCTGATCCATTTTTAAATTCTACAGGATTTTGTTTATTTGCTATTAATGGCTTCAATTGTATGAAATGCTCTTTCTGTGTATATTGTTTTTAATCTTAATTCAAACAGGGAGGCTGTCACCTTACTTTTCAGGGGTTACATGAAGGTAACTTTGAACTGGAATAATTTTTTGCAACTCACTAAATTAATGGATAAAGGCATCCAAAGCTGATGGCTGCTAACATCCAAGAGATGAGATATTATGTCCCTCCTATGGAAGAACATACCACCTCCTCTAAAGTAGTCTTGAAAAAAAAAGTCTAGATTCAATTTATCAAGTTAGAGGAAATATAGACAGAGGATTATGTTACACTATGGGGATGCAGTTACAAGAATCTGGATTATATTTAACTCTCAAGGACAAACTGGATTTCTTTCACCAAATAAACTGTAAGAAGAGGAGAGAGAATGTGAAAAATAAAAGGTAAGGAGGGGGAAGAGAAAGGGAAAGTCAGTAAGAGGGTGAGGGAACAGAGATGAAAACAAAATGCATGTCAACCACTTGCAATGTATGACCTGTAACTGAATCCTGTTTCAAATAAACGATGTGTAAAAAATGGCATTTATGAAACATCTGAACTGTTGAATATCCACTACATATTTGATGACATTAAGGAATTTTTATTCATTTTTTCGTCTTAATGGTTTTGTGATTATCTTAAAAATATTGTTTAGAAGTAACATTGAAATATTCATGGATTAAATTATGTGATATGAGGAATGCTTCAAAATAACATGGGAGGAGGCTAGGGAGTGGGAGTTTAGAAGACAATGGCTGAGATAATTCTTGAAGCTGGGTGATTTGTATATATTTGGAAATGGCTTTCTTATTACTGCGTTAGCCTTGTAATCTTGATTCTTATTGGGGGGAGGGGGCATCTGTAAACTAAAGTGAGGTCAAAAGTGGCAGTTTATGAATGTGTCATCACATTCCAATGTGTGGACTTTTTAAGCCTGAATCATCTATAAAACTGAGGACATAGTTTGAAAACACTGACAATTTCCTTTTAATCTTCCCCAAATGAAATCATCAAATGCTTTTGTGTTTTTTTATTCTATGAAAATGTGCTCTCCAACAAATACCTATGAAATCAAGCACATTTTTCAGTTGCCTAGTATAAACAACTCCAGGAAGTACTGAGGCTAATTTGCAAAACATTCTTAGGTCTCAAATGTAACCTTGCAATACCAGCCTTCTCCACTCTTTTGGTTAACACTATGCATAAACTATTCTGATTGTCCATCCTCAAAATCAGGAAAATTATAAGTAGCCCATAATATGTACCAATAAAGATTTGTAAGTTAATGCAGATGTACTAACCTGTAACTGGCCATTCTTCCAAGGGCCTAAATCACTAAGCTAGAACTTTTCTATTATGTACATAATTCACTTCCAAATGCTCAAAACTGATCACGATGTTAATTTTTTTTTTTTTTTAAAAAGAGAGAGAGAGAAGCATACCAAGAATAAATGGTCAAAGTTCTGAAGAATGAGGTCTAAGGAAAACTAGATAGGCTTTGTATAAGCAATGAATGATGGGTAACAGAAAACAAGTATAGTCCATTTGTGAAGTCTGGAAATGAGGTTGCTAGAAAAGGCAACTGGATTAAGAAAAGTATCTGAAAGTGGGAGAGAACAGTACTTTCTGAAGGCAGCAAGAAAAAAGCCCATGTTTTCACCTTCACACCTTCAGACATCTAAGAATAAGGGAAAGTACGGGGTGGTATATATTACAGGGGAGTGAAAACAATTATTGGTTGGAGCCAGAGAATCCTGGGTTCAGATCCACTGGGTCCTTTGTGGGTCTCCAATGTGCAAGTAGAGTTGAAACCACTGCATTAGCGATTCCAAGACATAATCACATGTAACCCAAACAGCTCAATATTAATGCTGGAGGGTAACGGGTTTATTTCACTGTTTAATTACAATTAGTAGCTTATAATCTTGAAGGCAGTCTCATAGACACAAACACACTGACTTTACAGACTCTTTGAACAGACGAAAGCTATATCATTCAAGGACCCTGTATAATAGACCACAGTGAAAATTAATGATCCTGAGGAAAAAAAGATCTGCCTCTGATAGAAAAGAAAACCCATTCCTTTAAAGTTAACAGTAAAATGTTAATTTAAAAAATATCTGGCACACGATAATGTGTGTATGTAGTCTTTTCGATAGCTTAAGACTATCTCAGTGTTAACTGCCCGGCTCTTCTCACGAAGTTGTTTGCAAACAAAGTATCTCGATGACTGTTCAAGTCGTTAATGATCTTTTTTTATATATATAAAATAAAGATGGAACTCAAAAAGAATTCCTTTTATTATTACCATCTTAATTTTTGCTTCATTACCAGAAATAATGTATTTAAATGCTGGATCTTTCTCAGTAATTTTTATTTTTAAAACAACTATACTCTTTGATTATAATTATGTAGAAAAAATGTGTAGACAGAAAAGTATAAAGAAAATTAAAATGATCCAATATACCCCTAAAATATAACAAAAGATTATGTCTTCCTAGTCTTTTTTGCATTTATGTAGAATTCTAAAACAAAACCAGTACTGTAAAATGCTCATGTTTTTTTCATTTTATATTATACAGCAACCAATCCTTTAGGACATTAAATATTACATAAAAACATGATCTTCAGTTGGCCCCTTCATAACCTAATTAGGGCTAAACCATAATTTATCTCTAATTTTTGGATATTCAGATTGTTTTGAATATTTGCTATTAAAACTGGCACTATATAAAACATCCTTCTTTACACATAATTCTTTGCAGTTATCATTCACTACCATATTTCTAATTTTTTAAAGATGAATTTTTAAAGATAAAAGGAGCAGAGTAACCAGCAAAAAGGGTGTTAAGTGTTTTTAAGCCTTTTGGTACATTTACCAAACCACTCTCCAGAAAGACTGTACACATTTACAGTGCCACTGATAAATAGTCCAAGTCCCACTTTGTCTTCATATCCTTGGCAACATAAGAAACTGCACCTCCCACCTGTTACTGTTATGAATTTAATGGGGGAAGGGTGAATGGTATCTTCTTGTCTTTTTTCTACAGGTTAGGAATTTTCACATGTTTACTGGTCAGTTGTTTCCCTGTTTTTTGGAGCAGTCCATGTCTTTCGGAAGGCATCTTTCACACGGGCATGGTCTTAGCACATGTTCTTCCTTAGCGGGCAAGGGCACGAAAGCTTTTCAGATTAAGCAAGAATTCCCCAAATGACTAGAATTAGAAAGTCTTATCTTCTGGGAAGTCATGCTATATTTTAATGTCTTGGTAATAAAACAGAGAACTGGGCCATATTCTGAAAGGAAAAAAGTAGGCACAGATTATAATTAACCACGCACTTACTGGTTTTTATGTATGATTTTACTGGAATGCTGTTAAAAACCGTATTTTGATTTTAGAGTGTAAACTCATGAGACATACACTTTTAATAAATTCTCCAGGAAATTTGCACATTCATCAAAGTAGAAATCACTAACCAGATGTGGGATTTCTGCAGAGCTCCTAACCCAGTGGTTCTCAACCTTCCTAAGGCTGCGACCCTTTAATACAGTTCCTCATGTTGTGGTGACCCCCAATTTCATTGTTACAAATTGAACATAATTAAAGCATAGTGATTAATCACAAAAACAATATGTAATTATATATGTGTTTTCCGATGGTCTTAGGCGACCCCTGTGAAAGGGTCGTTCAACCCCCAAAGGGGTCGCGACCCACAGGTTGAGAACCGCTGGACCTAACCAATTCCTTACTCTCCCTTCCTGTGAGCGAGGCTCATGATGCTTATCTCAGAGGACTGCTCGGATTCTCACCATCTCCATTCCTTACATATCCACTAGGACACATTTACACATCAGCCCCAGCCTGGATTTTTTGTTTATGCAACCTCCATTTTTCACCTTATCCCACTGAAAAAAAATCATTCAAATTTTAATGTCACTATCTCCAAAGAGAATAGGATCTTCTTCATGATAGTAAGTCTAATTGTATCGTTGCAAACCACGATTTGACATACAGTGGGCACTCAGTGTTTCTGAAACTAATTAGTGAATGATATACATTTCAGTGCTGAGAGAGCTGAGAAGAAGGAATAATTGTAAGGTGATCCTTAGTGCTATAGAACGAAGGCCTTGATTCTTCACTTTCTCTCTTTAGGTTACATATTCCTTTGAGAATCTGATGAAAGCTACATACACCCTCTTTAGAAAGGTATAGATAGAATACTACACACCGCCGTAACCGGTTTGGCTCAGTGGATAGAGCGTCAGCCTGCGGACTGAAAGGTCCCAGGTTCGATTCCGGTCAAGGGCATGTACCTTGGTTGCAGGCACATCCCCAGTGGGAGGTGTGCAGGAGGCAGCTGACCAATGTTTCTCATCGATGTTTCTAACTCTCCATCTCTCTCCCTTCCTCTCTGTAAAAAAATCAATAAAATATATTTAAAAAAAAAAAAGAATACTACACACCAATTTTACACACAATTTCAGAAGCTTCAGAGGGGAGGAAAACACTGATTTCTAACATCTGGCATTTTGACTTATAAATGAAGTGGAAATATTAAATTTATTGTTTGACAAGTCATCTAAGTTCAAGAGATTACGGTCAAATTGGGACAGTTGAGAAAAACCAAAACCCACCACATCTTAAGATGCAGGGAAAAAATAGCAGTATGAGTCACAGTTCCAAGAAGTCAAGGTGGGCTTGCTTAACCATGCTTGACTTGTGATGCGTTATTGCATTATTAGAGGCTAAGTGCATGAAATTTGTGCACTGGGGTGGGGTGGGGGTGGGGGGGGGGGGGGAATGGGAGGTCTCTCAGCCCAGCCTGTGCCCTCTTGCAGTCCGGGACCCCTCGGGGGATGTCAAACTGCCGGCTTGTGGCTGGATGGCCTTCTGCTGCTGCATATTCTGCTGCTTGAGCTTCAGCAGCTGCTGCACATACACAGGCTGGGCCACCAGTCTGTCCTGCGAACACCATCGAGTGGGTGAGTCAAGCGCAGTGGCAGGCTCACCTGAGTTCCCCGAGTCACTGAGATGTTCAGACTAACTGCCTTCTACAGAGAACGTCACCAGGATCAGGTCTAAGATGGCAGTCAGACATTCCTCTCACAGTCCGGGACCCCTTGGGGGATGTAGCAGTGTACCAAGCAGCAGGCAGCCAGGGAGGAGCCCGAATCAAGGCTGGGTGCCACACCGCTCGCACTCATTCTGGCCCGCTGTGCCTGCTGCCACTGCCTGGTAGTGCTGCCATGGAGTCAGGAGAGGCTCCCACCATGGCAGCTGCACTTGCCAGCCATGAGACCGGCTTCTGGCTGCACTGGAGGCAGCTCCTGCGTTGAGCGGCTACCCCCGGGTGGTCAGTGTGCATCATAGCGGCTGGTCGTTCTGCCGTAACAGTCACTTAGGCTTTTATATATATAGATGCACATTACACTCAGGCAAGTATAACCGTTTCTAAACTGACATTCTCCAATTCTTATTATTTCCAATTCTTATTATTTTCTAGTCCTCTTGTCTTCAATAAGGGCTTTTATATTTCAACTAGAGGCCCGGTGCACAAAAATTTGTGCACTTGGTGGTGGTGGTGGTGGGGTCCTCAGCCCGGCCTATGCCCTCTGGCAGTCTGGGACCCCTAGGAGGATGTCCACCTCCCTGGGGGATCGGGCCTAACCTGGCAGTCAGACATCCCTCTGGCAGCCCGGCAGCCCTCGGGGGATGTCCACTTACCAGCAGGGAGCAGACCTAAGCTTCAGTCGGACATCCTTAGTGCTGCTGAGGAGGTGGGAGAGGCTCCCACCACCACTGCTGTGCTGGCAGCCATCAGCCTGGCTTGTGGCTGAGCAGAGCTCCCCCTGTGGGAGTGCACTGACCAGGGGACAGCTCCTGCATTGAGCATCTGCCCCCTGGTGGTCAGTGTGTCATAGTGACCAGTCATTCTGCTGTTAGGGTCAATTTGCATATTACCCTTTTATTATATAGGATAGAGGCCTGGTGCATGGGTGAGGGCCGGCTGGTTTGCCCTGAAGAGTGACCCGGATCAGGGTGGGGGTCCCGCTGGTGTGCCTGGCCAGCCTGGGTGAGGGGCTAATGGCTCTTTGCAGGCTGGTCACACCCCCTTCAGGGTGGGGGTTCCCACTGTGGTGCCTGGCCAGTCTGGGTGAGGGGCTGAGGGCCGTTTTCAGGCTGGCCAAGCCCCCTGGCGATGGAAGCTCCCAGCCTCTCCTTTATTTTATTTTATTTTTTTTATTCTGGGATTTATTTGCCTTCTATAATTGAAACTTTGTAGCCTGTAGTGGAGCTCAGAGCCAGGCGGGGCGGGAAGCTTGGCTTCCTCCATCGCCAGGCGCAACCCAAACCTCCTGCTCACTCCAGCTCTGTGGCCATGGCCAGCTGAAAGCAGGTATCTGGGGTTTAGTCATCTTCTATAACTGAAACTTTGTTGCCTTGAGTGGAGCTCAGAGCCAGCTGTGGCAGGCGGGAAGCTTGGCTTCCTCCATCGCTGGGGCAAGCAAGCCTCCTGCTTGCTCCAGCTCCGTGGCTGCTGGCCGCCATCTTGGTTGGGTTAATTTGCATATAGTCACTCTGATTGGCTGGTGGGCGTGGCTTAAGGCATAGCAAAGGTACGGTCAATTTGCATGTTTGTCTTTTATTAGTGTAGACTAGAGGCCTGGTGCACGAAATTCGTGCATGGGACAGGGGTGTCTCCCTCAGCCGGGCCTGCATCCTCTTGCAATCTGGGACCGCTGGCTCTTAACCACTCGCCTGCCTGCCTGCCTGATCGCCCCTAACTGCTCGCCTGCCTACCTCAACGCCCCTAACCACTCTACTACCTACCTGATCGCCCCTAACTGCTCGCCTGCCTACCTCAATGCCCCTAACCACTCTGCCTGCCTGATCACCCCTAACTGCTCGCCTGCCTGCCTGATTGTCCCTAACCGCCTCTGCCTCTGCCCCTGTGGCTATGTCCAGAAGGACGTCCAGAAGGTCGTTGGCTGTCCAGTCTACTTAGCATATGACGCTTTTATTATTATAGATATGATGAAATACTTCATGGAGGAAAGGGATTATCATTTATTCATTAAAGAACATTTATTTCCTAGGTATACAGGTTGAAACCAACTGATGTTTCTCGTTCCTTATGGACTTAAAAGTCTAGTAGGAAAGATACATTACAAATTCTATATTCTTGACTTTGCCAGTCCTAAAGGCACCTTAGTTATACTAGTGTGCAGGAGCCTGCTCACACCAGCTTACGAGACCCATCTACGTGTATCCTGTCCAGCTTATCAGTGGCTTCATGTTGGTAGCTTAAAGTCAGCTATACTGGAGCATTTACACCACATAAACTGGCAAACAGTATAAATCATGACTTCCCCACACCCAGGGGTTATCAATCATTCACTACCATATTGCATCCTCATCACACTAAAATTATGGCTCTCGTTCCAGGGCTCCTCAATGGTAATTGGGGTAGGGAGGGCTTATATCAACCTTTCAAATCCTTTCTCAACTACAGGCATAAGACCTAAGTGTATAGGTGTGTCCTAGGAGACCTCAGAACATACTGGCTACCCTCTTTGGATATTAGGTGAATGTAAAATCTGATCAGTTTGAGGCAACTCCTTATCTAATATGGTTAATCAAGAGTCACAACATGTCCAAATAAAAATCATACATGTCTGAGTGTAGCAGTCAGTTTAAATTACAGGGTGGGACAAAGTAGGCTTACAGTTGTGAGTATGCAAAACACAGAGTTTATTCTTGTACTATTACTAATTATTTCCTTATTTTCCAACTGAGCAACTGTAAGACTATTTTTGCCCCACTCTGTATATTCGGGGAGTTAATACTAGAGTTGAAAAGTTACCGCCTGATTGGCATGGATCAGTGGTTGAGCGCCAACCTATAAAACAGGAGGCCACGGTTTGATTGCCAGTCAGGGCACATGCCCAGGTTGTGGGCTCAATCCCCAGAAGGGGGCATGTAGGAGGCAGCTGATCAATGATTCTCTCTCATCATTGATATTTCTATCTCTTTCTCCCTCTCTCTTCCTCTCTGAAACCAATAAAAATAAAAAAATAAAAAGTTACCAACCTGCAACCCACCCGATGTTTATCATTAATGACTCTTAGTTAGATGCAACATGAAGAGTAAGCAGATATTCCTCAGCACCATTTTGTTACTGCTCTGTCAGTTTTAGCTTAAAAGGCTGCAACCACTCTGCATGGATCTGCCAAAGAAAAAACAACTTCCTTGGCTACGTAGGCCACGTGAAGAGCCAGTGCTATCCATCTTCTGAAGTAGGACTTAAGAGATACGCTGCAGGGCAGAACCATGTCAAGAATCTGGCGGACTCTCCCACCTCAACTTCCAATGGTCTTGCATTACCAGCCAGCTCTAACTACCCAATATCACAAATGGTTACTAAGGAAGGAAATGGAATGAAAACTTGCAGAAAACATCCAGGCTAGTATAAAACACAGGAGGAGATGCACCAAGGGGAGATGCACATAATAGGAAAGGCAGCTGAGGATGTGGAAGTGTCTGCTTGCAGATGGCTCAGGATACTTACCTTCAGGTTATGGAGGGTTTCTGACCATTCCATGGAACCTATCTGAGGTATGGTCGTGAGGAGCAAACTTTTGGCTTTGTTGGCATTTTCTTTCAGGGTCTTTAAAACCCTGTCCACCGAAACCTAGGGAAACAGCAGCACAGGATGTTTCCAGCAATTAAAAAAATCACACTGCTTTTTGTGGAACATTTCCCTAAGTTCCTTCCCGATCTGTGAAGTCAGTTGACTCTAGTTTCAACCCCAGCCCAAGTTTTGCATTTATCAAAATGGTCTTGGTCCCATGGGGGAGGTCTTAGAGAAAACAAACACCTCTGAAAAGTACCATTTGCAACATGATTTCTAAGAAACTCTCTCCAGAGGTGTGATGTGTTAGCAGCTCTAGAAAGCTGTGGCTACTCTCCCCAGGTCCACAGAATGGATCCCAGTCCTAAAACCGTTGCTACACTGGATCACCAACCAGTCCAAAAAGAAACATTTCTCGAGAGAAGTCTTCCAGCTAATAAAGAAAAACGATGAAATCAGAATATCATTATTTTCTTTTAACAGCTCCCAATGAATTAATGGATGGGCAGCTAACATCACACACACAACCCAAACCAAACAAACAACCCACTTTTCTGATGAAAAAACTAAACGCTCCGTAGGATACCCGAATCTGCACAAGTCTAGATCCATCTACTAATTTACATAAAATACAGAGGACAGAGAATCTGGTTAAACTACCCTGAGGAGATGATTTCAACAATTCAGACTGTGGGAAAGTACAGGTCAAATCACTTGGTTTCTTTTTAGAAAACTTGGAAGAAGAAATCATCTGAGATAACTGGAAACTCGAACTTTGCCTGGGAATGATAAGGCATTATGGCTGGAATGTGACAAGGACAAGGTGGCTAGGTTAGATATATCCTAACATGTTGATGGACAAAGCTATGGATCAAAGTACAGATGAAATATGAGTGGCTATAAGTTGATGTGATAATGGTTGACGCTGGATTCACAGAAACCCATAGTATTGTCTGCTGTTGTACGTAACTAAAATTGCTTCCTAAGGAAAGGCTGGAAAAAGCTGTGGACTATACACTGGCCGGTTAGAGGAAGAGTACTTGTCACACTTCACTCTACTTAGAAGAAATCCAAGATTCAGGGCACAGCGATTACAGCTTTCATTCAGTTTCCTGGAGTATAAAGTCCAGACCCCTCCCACAAACACCAGGATATGGTTAGACAAAACGATCAGTACCGCAGCGGAGGGAGTCCCGTTACTGTGGGAACACAGAGCAGTGACCAGCTGGGTGCCTGTCAGGCCAACATACGGGCACAGTTCAAGTGGATCCTTGAAATGCAGGGTCATAAAGCGTGCAAGAGGTTTACCTTACATTTACTCTTGTCCCTACACTTCCTGTGACTGGTATTTCTATGTAGGCTGACTTCTGTTCTCTTTGGTCCTGCTATTGGGCTCCACCCAAAATGCCTCCCTATTAACCTCCTCACGATCAAATCTAACCCTCTGTTGGAGGACCAGCTCAATTCTCAAGTTTCCTTCACAAATTTTTTGTAGTCTTTCTACCCCCACTGCCATCACTGCTACTATCTGGTGACCAACCTCCTAGGAGCCAGCATTCAACTAGTTGCTCTACACATTCCATTTGGCTCAATTCTTCCAGTAATCTAGCAAGATCAGAAGTGTAACTGAACAACTCACGCCCCTCACCCTGAAGCCCTGGCTCCATCCCGCAGAAGAGTAACTTGTTAAATTACAGGCTTGGTATCACAAGTAATTGGAGGAACAGGAATTTGAAGGTGGCGTGGCAACTCTAAAACCGTTTGATCATGCCAGGCTGCACATCTGGTGTGAAGCACAACACACACAGCTGGCTGGCTGAGATGATGCTATCTGTCATATATTCGTGTGGCACTTAACATTATTTGCCTTCATGACTTACCACTTACACAAACCTAGCTTCTCTACTTTTAATTGAAGTAGTTCCAACTGACTGCTTTCCAAACCTCACGGGGTCGACTGAAGGAAAGCACCGTTAGCTCTGCAGGGAGATATGTTCCTGGATCAAGCAGAAAGCCACAGGCAGGCAACAATGCGTCCTCAGGGAGTGGCAGACACTGACGTCTTCTATTCATTGGGAGCAGCTTCCTAAGACCATGAGGCCAAGCAGTTCCCTTTGATGAGAGGGATTGTGCTGCAGCAGGATTTACAAATCTCTTACATTAAAAAGCATCCTCGTGGTTAATTACACTGAAGAGTCAGGATAAGGCATCATGCAAGACACAGAACCTGTGTTCATCTATGTCCCAAAATCCAGGTAAATGAACAGAGAGAGAGCAAGAATATTCCTGTTTTACATGAAACCGAGTGGTGAAACAAGCAGCCCTGAGATGGTGGGAAGGGTCCCCCTGCAGAAGATGTCACCTGTCCTACATGTGCTCAGAGCAGCCACCCTTATACTTTTTTACTTCAAAATTCCTTGACTGGCCTGGTCAGTGTGGCTCACTGGTTTAGCACCAACCCATGAACCAGGAGGTCATGGTTCAATTCCCGGTCAGGGCACATGCTTGATCCCCAGTGGGAGGTGTGCAGGACGCAGCTGATCAATGATTCTCTCTCATCATTGATGCTTCTATCTCTTCCTTTCCCTTCCTCTCTGAAATCAATAAACACATATGACTGTAGTTCTGTCCCTTTCTCTATTTTAAAATAAATGATCCAGTTTCTTTAAGTGAAATGCAAGGGATGAAGAGAGAAAAATATTAGGTTAAAAGAGACTCTGAATAGTTGAAATGATGAGACAAGAGGAAAAAATTGAACAATCTAAATACTTGAGTATATTAAGAAATTAATATCAATAGGTTTTATACATTAATGGTCCTGTGGCTGTTTTTTACTATTTTATTTTTTATAAAAGAGGCCCTCAGCCAGGCTAGTATGGCTCAGTGGTTGAGTGTCGACCCATGAACCAAGAGGTCACTGGTTTGATTCCTGGGCAGGGCACATGCCTGGGTTGTGGGTTTGATCCCTGAGGTGGGGGGACATGCAAGAGGCAACCAGTCAATGTTTCTCTCTCATCGATGTTTCTATCTCTCTATCCCTCTCCCCTCCTCTCTCTAAAATCAATACACACACACACACACAAATATCACTCCACCATGCACTATATATATATACACTAGTGGCCCTGTGCACAAATTCGTGTGTGAGTAGCTTGCTGCTGCTTGCCTCAGCTGTCCGCCCCGCCCACCGCCATTCGTAGCTCTCCACTGCATGTAGCTCGCTGCCCTGCCCTCCTGCTGACTGGTCATTACATGACAGTGTCCCGACCAATTGGCATATTACCCTATTATAAGTATAGATATATTTTAAAAAGGCCTTTATAAAAACTATTTACTTATGAAGGCAGGGAAGAAAGAAGGGGTGGGGCATATGTATGACACAAAGTGGGCCATGGCCGATACCTGGAAGGCTGGGTGATGGGTCACTGGGGTTTATTATACTAGACTCTCTACTTTTGGAGATGTTCCCAATTTTTCACAATGAAAGTATTTGTTCTGGAAGCCTGACCTCAACCGTCTGGCCGGACCGCGCCGTTTTTATTACCTAAAACCTCTTACTGACTTCCCATCTGAAACACAGTCTCCACAGCTCTGCTTCCTTCTTGCTCCCTCCCCTCCTCTCTACTCAAGCATGCCCACCTTTCCCATCACATAAGGAAGCTTCCCTGACTGCAAATACTCGGCTGAGTCAACTGGATTCATATGTGTATCTCACCTGAGCTTTCTCACATTCCTTTGCTTAACCTCTAACCACCCACCTCCCCATCTCTGTGAAAACCACAGAATGCTGGCTCCTTACCAACTTGTTTTGGTTACTCCCACACCAAGCATGGTATCCAGTCACGGTAGGGTAAACAGATAGCTATGAATAGAGCCCACTTACCAAAAAGATATTAAGAAACAGTTAAGTTTTTTTCCTTTAAAAAAAAAAAAAAAAAAAAAGAGCACAAACAGTAGCACAGCCCAAGGAAATTACAACCAGGACCTTGATCCTTAAAATAAGGCCCAAATCTCAACATGATTCCCAGCATGCCTACAATGTACAGTTCATTGCTAATCCTTGGATAAAAGTGTTTTTTTCTTTGCTCTGAAGATCCTGATCCTTACTTTCCAAAGTCAACTATAGAAAATATCTGGTAATACTTAACGACGATGTATTAAAAGTTGACTTTAAAACCTGGAAGAAAGGTACTTTCTGGAAAGAATGCAATAGAAACACATAGTGAAGATCCTTTCTTACCGGGGCTCATGGCACCTGGCAAGTCAGGCCATACGTGCTCTGGAGAGAATTCCACCTACCACTTCCTCGTGCTCCTTCCAGCAATCATAATCTGTTGCCATGGCGATACTTGCATAGCAAAGTCCAGCCTCCTTAGCAAGAACCACCTCTGGAACTGTGGTCATGTTGATAACATCTGCCCCCCAGGTGCGAAACATGATGCTCTCTGCCCGTGAACTAAAGCGTGGTCCTTCAATCGTGAGCATGGTCCCTTTGGAGTGGTACCGGAGTCCTAGCTTCTTAGCAGTCTCTGTCAGGACCTAGAAGAGAAGGAACCACAAACGCAAAACATGCACACCTAAGTCCAGCTTACTATTTTATTTTCCCCTGAAATGTAAAAGGTTGAGTAGTTAAAGATCTTTATTATAAAAACCTAGTAGCTGCCGACCCTCAGAGAGAACCTGGGAGCGTCACAGTTTCCCAGACCCTCAACCACGCGCACATCCTGTGTCCCCCGCCCCTGCACATACAGCTCACAGCTACAGTGAGCTTTTCCTACGCACCAGGAATGTGTTTACAAGTTTTCATCGCATGTACTTCTTCACAGCTTGAAGCAACAAAGCTGGGGTGTGAGCAAGGACTTGAGACGGAGCTTTTAATCTCCAGGCTCAGCGCAGGTGGCGCCCCTCATCACATCTTCTCAGAGAGATGTGCGGACAACCGTTTCTAGGCTCCTGAGAAATTCATTCTCTTTGCTCTTTTGTGAAAAGTCTGCAGACTTCTGTAAAAGCTTTTTTTTTTTTTTAGTTAGAAAGTAATTACTCTATAATCTCTTTTGCCTGTTGCCTCTGCAAGGACATACAGTAAAAACAGAATGGGCCCATGCTGATTATTTTCTGTCCAGGGATAGATGTACCTTAGCCTGTGCTTCAACATTCCTTTCTAATTAAAAAAAGAAAAAAATTAGTCTTTTAAACTTAACTGTTAATTGAGGACTGCTGAAAATGCACTTAACCTTTGTCGTAGTTTTCTCACCTGTAAAATGGAATAATAATACTGTATATAACTCAAGAGATAGTGTGAGGATTAAATGAGCTAAGGATATACAGCACAGAATTGTGTCAGAGACACTGTAAACATATAAATGCTAAACTGGTCTTCTTTCTATTAGAAGCACAGCAGGTCCCCGAACAATGTTGTTTCATTATAACACTGAAGAGGAAAAAAGATCGATTCCCAATGGGCCACTGTCTGGGTGGAGTGTGTTTGCTCTCTCCATCTCTGCATGGGTTTTCTCTAAGGACTCAGGTTTCCTCCTACATCCCGAAGATGTGAGTTTAGGTTGTATCTACATTGTCCCAGCGTGAGTGTGGGTGCCTGTGAGTGCACCCTGCGATGAAAGGGCATCCAGTCCAGAGTGGGCCCCGCCTGGTGCCCTGAGCTGCTCAGATAAGCTCTGGCCACCTATGATCCTGATCGAGAATAAATGGGCTGGAAAATAACTATCTTACTTGTTTTCATTCACCTTCCTTAAATGTATGTATAGCTCACATTTATTTCAATGTTTAATATTAGAAGAGTTTTGGGGATCTTTATATTTAGAAGTTTGGTGATGTTTCTGTCACTGGAAATATGCCACAAGGACTTAACTCTTGTCTATCTCAGCCTAAGGTAAAATTGGTTTAGTTATATATCATTTTGCATAAAGACACAGTTTCCAAGAACCTGTGGACAAGGTTAAGTGAGGATTTATTGTATTGGCAGCTTCTATAGGTTCACCAAATAATTGGCAAAGCTTCCTAAGATACCATCCTATATAATAAAAAGCTAATATGCAAATTGTCCCCTCGACCGGAGTTCAACCAGGGGGAAGGGCCGGCCCACCAACCGCCCGCAGCCCCTCCCCCGGGCTGGCCCAGCCTGATCCCACCTGTGCACGAATTTGTATATATATAAAATGCAGTGACTCACGCTCAATAGAAGGCTCCAATCTAGGGAAAATCTTGCCTGCTCATGTCTGAACCACATAAGTAAATTAATCCATTTCCTTAAAAAACAACTTATGCTATGCTATGACAATGGGAGAAAAAATTTTAACAAGAGCTTTGGTAATTCCAAATTTAGAACCACGACAAGCCACAGACAATGAATAGTTGATGCTACTTCATGTTTCTTTATTCTATATGTGCTAAAAATAAGACTATGCGTAACCAAAGCTTTTCCCCAAAGAGTAAAGGTTATAAATGCAGGGGCCTAAATCATGCCTCCCCTCCTTTTTTCAAAATTAATTTATAACCAGCCCTGGTCGGGTGGCTCAGTTGGCTGGAGTGTCATCCTGTACATGAAAAAGGTTGTGGGTTCAATCCCTAGTCCAGGCACGTATGGGAGGGAACTAATCAATGTTTCTCTCTCACACTGATGTTTCTGTCTGTCTGTCTCTCCTTCCCCCTCTCCCTCTCCCATCAATAAAAACATATCCTTGGGTGAGGATTAAAAAAAAGTTATATAACAAGCACTGCCCTGTCTTCATTAAATGTCTTTTAAAATCCCAAATAACCGAGCTGTCTGTCTCAGCCAACCTAGAGCGCTTCTAGAGATCAGTGGAGGAAGATCATAGCTACCAACGGCTGAGGCAAGAGGTCCTCGCCATCACCCTGGGAGGTGGGGGCCGTGATGGGAGGAGAAGGACCCAGAGGCTCCTGGATGTGCACTGGGGCCTCTCTGCTTGAACCACCACTTTGCACCAACACCCTAAGGTGTCAGAAACACAAAAGTCAAGCTGAGAGATTTCTGGGTCTGAGGTTAAGCTGCTCTCATTTCCATGTCTCAAGTTATCATAATGGAACTCCTGAATCTATCATCCTTGTCTCTAAAATATTAGCAATATCAGATCACCAGGCAAAATACATTTCATGAGTCAAAACTCTCGGAGTATCTATCAAATCACCTCCTAAAATGACTAGAAGTGACACTTATTTTGGAATAGGTAACATCTGCAGGAAACAAAATGGCATTATTCTTCCACCCATGCCCCCATGACGCAGTTCACCTTCCCAAGGGAAACACTCTTTTCGCACATAAATATTCTCATATTCATCTCCTTACATATTTATACACATTTTAACACAAATGTACAAGGGAGGCCACGTTCTACTACTGGCAACTTCCACCAGCCACCACATTTACATGTGCTCTGTATGCATCACTAGCACTTCCACCGCCCACTTCTACCCCTAATATTACTGTACGTTACTATTTTCTGCCTTCGAAAAGATCTTCGATCTCCTACACTCTCTCCCTAGTCTACCGTATTCCTTCCCAAACTGCCCCCATTTTGAAATGGACAAGAATTTTTTTTAAAAATATTATTATTTATTTCAGAGAGGAAGGGAGAAGAAAAGAGAGATAGAAACATCAATGATCAGAGGGAATCATTGATTGGCTGCCTCCTGCATGTTGGACCGAGCCTGCAACCCAGGCATGTGCCCTTGACTGGAATCAAACTTGGGACCTTTGGGTCCGCAGGCTGACACTCAATCCACCGAGCCAAACCAGCTAGGGCGAAATGGACAAGAATTTTACACACATCTAGTTTCTGCTGGAGAGCAAATTTATTGTGTGGGTAGATCCATGTTTCAGAGGGAAGACTGGCAGCATTCTGATATATTCTGCTGATAACTACCCAGAAACATATCCATTTAAATACATACATACACACTGAACCTGCCACTTATTTTAAACAAGTAAAACATGTATTTTCACAGAACTCAGAGAGAATGTACAGTGGTACACCTCAAATGGCTCCCCGCAAACCCTTACCGTGCATTCTAGATTTTGTTGTTTGTGGGTTTTTTTAGAGTAGGGTGAGGTTAAGATGCCGTTGACTACATGGCAACTGGTTTTACATGGTTATGCAGGGGTGAATATAAAAGCTGCTTTGCATATGCAGGTGTTAAAATTAGTTTACTTTCTCTGCTCTTCAGCATAATAGCTGTGTGTCATTGGAAAAGTTACTTAACACCTCCAAGCTTCAGTTTTCTCATTTGTAAAATGAAGGTAATAATCACATATACATTGTAGGACTGTGTGGGGGGTAAAAGAGTTAATACCTAGAAATGTATATTAGTATAGAAACGTCCAATGACTGGTAACTGCATTTATGAATCAAATTATTATCATTGCTGTTCTATACATTGTCAGGTTGTCATCATTTACGTTTGAGCTGAGTTTGGCCATTACTCTCCAGCCTTCTCTCTGGGATTAGAGTAAAATCTCCGAACAAAGCGGGCAGCCCCACAGAAGTCGGCATCAGGCCTTAGCCCTCAGAGAATAAAAATGGCTATCACAATTCAAAAGTCCATCTCTTGCTCCATGCATGGTATTTTTCATATATTCCAGGTTTGGAATTCAGGTGCAACACAACAGATTAGAAGCATTGTCAGTGATGTACTAGCTAGTGAGATCAATTTTTAAATTAATATACAGAATATAAATACCTACACATGTTAGTCATTCAGCTGGTTCCAGACTATATACTCTTGACTAATATGCTAGTCTACACTAAATTATTTAAAAAGTATCCTGACAGCAAAATCAAAACTTATAAAGAAGGTAGGTTGCTACTTTGAGTGATTCAGCTTACAAATGACTGACAGTAGTGAAAGCATTATTAGCAAAGGGAAACAACTTTCACAAAAACCTCGCATAGGATGTAAACTTGAGAGAAAGAGGGACCATGTGCTTATTAGTGAGGCCCAGTGAATTTTGTGCATGGGGGAGCGGGGTGTCCCCTCAGCCTGGCCTGCACCCTCTCCAATCCGGGAACCCTCGGGGGATGTCCGGAATGCCTCTCGCAATCAGAGACTGCTGGCTCCTAACCACTCACCTGCCTGCCTGCCTGATTGCCCCTAACCGCCTCTGCCTTGGCCCTGCACCCGGGACCCAGGATTTCTTCCTCCAGCCGTCTGCAGTCACCCGGGACCCGGACTTCCCTCCGTCTGGCTGGCTGCAGGGGCAGGCGGCTTCACCTGGGCCCGGCTTTGTCAGGATGTCCGGATGGTCATCCAGAAGACATCCAGTCAAATTAGCATATTACCCTTTTATTAGTATACATTAACCTAACTCTAAATGCCAACCCAAGCCCTTACAATTTATTTTAGTGTACTTTCCAGACAGATTACAAACCTCTCTCGTTTTGGGGCAGAACGGCTCAGCCATTGGGATGTGGCACACTCCTCTGGCACAGGAGTGACTCCCATCATAGAAGGTCTGAGGCCTCATGGTGGTCCTACAAAACAAAGTGAGAAGGTTTTGTTTCAAAGAAGGCCAACTTTCCTTGGCCAGGTGGCTCCGTTGGTTGAGTGTCCTCCCCTGCACCAAAAAGTTTTGGATTCCATTCCCAGTCAGGGTGCATATGGGAGGCAAACAATCGATGTTTCTCTATCACAGTGATGTGTCTTTCTCTCTCTCTCTCCTTCCCTCTCTCAAATCAATAAAAACAGTGGATTCCAAAAACGGTGGCAACATAAGTGGAAGCTACACTGACACACTCCCAGGACCAAACTGGAATTACAACAAAAATACAGAAAATCTGGAGAGAACCCTGATAACCAAGGACAGAAAGTGTAGACTGGTCCTCGCTGGTTTGGCTCAGTAGATGGAGCATTGGCCTGTGGACTGAAGGGTCCCAGGTTTGATTCTGGTCAAGGGCACATGCCTGGGTTGCGGGCTTGATCCCTACTGTGGGGCATGCAGGAGGCAGCCAATCAACTATTCTATCTCATCATTGATGTTTCTGACTCTCTCTCCCTCTCCCTTCCTCTCTGAAATCAATAAAAATATATTTAGAAAAAAAAGAAAAGAAAGAAAGCAGAGACCAAACAGAGACTGATAGGAAGTGTGGAGGCACAAAAGGAGGGTTGGCGGGGCTCCCATAGACAGCAGCTGTGGGGGTTCCCACTGAGAACTCTGGGGCCTACAGCACAAGCTGGGCTCCCTTTCACAGAGCACTAGACCTGAGAAAGTTGCTCACATAACATCTGGCTATAAAAAGCAGCAGGACTGCTGTCTGCCAGCAATAGATGACTGGAAATGCTGGCACACTCATAAAGAGCCAATGCACAAAATTTTGGGGGCAGCCACTCACCTTGGCAGAGTGGACTGGAGTTGTGTGAGCAGAAGCCAGGGTTGGGGGCTCTAGGGTTAGACATCAGAAGGCAGACACCCTGGTTTCATGTGCTGTGCTGAGTCATTCCCTCACGCTGAAGAGAGGACATCTTTCTCCAGTGGACCTTTGGGATCTAGGTGGTTTTGCTTGGGAAAAGACAGTTGCCCCACTCTATTGGGAAAACCCCTTACCCCCCTTCCTGTGGAGTTTCTAAGACCCATTAAGAGACTAAGAATAACAATCCACCTGCAGGCAGAAGTAATTGCCCCATCCTGTTGGAAAACCTCTTACCCCACAGTGTGGTCTATAGCCAGAGGCTAATCAAGACTGAATACAATCAGAATGCAGGCAGACATGGAACTCTGCAGGCTTTGAGTCTTTGCCTGATCTAATTTGGGCCCAGGGCTAGGAAAAGCAGATCTTGGTGCACATCTTGGTCCTTTCCAAAGGCACCCAGCCCCAACATAGGGAACCACAAGCTGTGGATTGCTGATAGCTGCAAACAGGGTACTCAGGGGCAGTTAGAAACAGCATCTGACACTGTCTTACATTACAGCTTGGGAGGCATAGTAGATCTATCTAATACACAGACACAAACCCAAATAGGCAGCCCCTCAAACAAGCCCCAAATGAAAGAACAAAGAGAATTCTCCAGAAGAAAAGCTAAATGAAATGGAAATAAGAAATTTATCAGACATACAGTTCAGAATAATGATGGCAAAGATGCTCAACAGCATGAGAAAAAATACAGTAACTATGAAGAATAACATAACACTAATAAGGAACACAGTGGGGAGGAACACACAGCAGATTAGGGGAACCGAGGATTGGATCAGTGAATTAGAAGACAGGGTAGAAAAAAAATCACTCAATCAAAGAACCAAAAAGGAAAAAAAAAATTAAAAAACAGGACAGCTGGGAATAGAGGGATCATACCTCAACATAATAAATAAAGGCTATATATGACAAACCTACAGCCAACATCATACTCAATGGGCAAAAATTAAAACCATTTCTACTAAGAATAGGAACAAGACAGGGGTACCCCCTTTCACCACTCTTATTCAACATAACACCGGAAATGCTAGAAAAAGCGGTCAGACAAGAAGAAAACATAAATGGCATCCATATTAGACAGAAGAAATTAAAACTCTCATTATTTGTAGATGACATGATATTGACACCCTAAAGACTCCACCAAAAAAATACTAGATTTAATAAAATGATTTTGGCAATGTAGCAGGATACAAAGTTAACACTCAGAAATCAATGGCATTTTTTTATATCAATAATGAATTCTCAGAAAGAGAAAGAAAACAAACAACCCTATTTACTATAGCAACCAAAAAGACTTGTACTCTGAAAACTACAGGACATTGAAAAAAGAGATAGAGGAAGATATAAAGAAATGGAAGACTATACCATGTTCATGGATTGATAGAATTAACATCATTAAAATGTCCATACCACCCAAAGCAATCTATAGATTCAATGCAATCCCTATTAAATTACCAATGGCATATTTCACAGATCTAAAATAAATACTCCAAAAACTTATATGGAACCAAAAATCCCGAAATAGCCATAGCAATCTTAAGAAAAAACCAAGTTGGAGGGATCACAATACCAGATATCAAGTTATATTACTAAGCCACTGTAATCAAAACAGCCTGCTACTGGAACAAGAACAGATATATAGATCAATGGAACAGAACAGACACCCCAGAAATCGACCCAAGCCATTACATTCAATTAATATTTGATAAAGGAATGAAGAGCATACAATGGAGTCAAGACAGTCTCTTCAGTAAATGGCGCTGGGAAAATTGGACTGGTACATGCAAAAATATGAAACTAGACCACCAACTTATAACATACACTAGAATAAACTTAAAATGGATAACTTAAATGTAAGACGTGAAACAATAAAAGCCCTAGGAGAAGCCATAGCAGCAAAGTCTCTGACATTTCTCATAGCAATGTGTTTATGGATACATCTCTTAGGGCAAAAGAAACTAAGGAGAAAATAAACAAATGGGATTACATCAAAATAAAAATTTTCTGCACAGCAAAAAGAAACTATCAACAAAATAAACAGGGAGCCTACTGTATGGGAGAACATATTAGCCAATTATACATCTGATAAAGGTTAATATCCAAAATATAAAAGAAACTCATTCAACTTAACTAAAGGAAGACAGACAATCCAATTAAAAAATGGGCAAAGGACCTAAATAGACACTTCTCAAAAGTGGACATACAGATGGCCAAGAGACATATAAAAAAATCCTCAAAGTCATTGATCATCAGAGAGATGCAAATTAAAACGACAAATTAAAACACCTGTCAGAATGGTTACCATCAACAAATGACAAGTACTGGCAAAGTTGTAAAGAAAAGGGAACCCTAGTACACTGCTGGTGGGAATGCAGATTAGTGCAGCCATTATAAAAAAAACAGTATGGAGTTTCTTAAAAAAATGAAAAATGGGACAGATGCCCCAGAGAGCACATTTGCTTTAAGAACAAGAAAATAAATGAAGAGCGAACCAAGATGGCTGCATAGGTAAACACCCATACTCGCAGCCTCCCGCAACCACAGCAACATGACAACTAAAATACAGAGCAACCACCATGCAGAACTGTCCGAAAGGTGGCTGAACAGAAGTCCTACAACTAGAGAAATGAAGAAAGCACCGAGACTGGTAGGAGCGGCGGAACGGGCTGGTTCGACAGCCACGTGTGCCGTTGTGTTTTTTTAATTGGGAGGGAGATGTCTCTATGGAGGCTGCCAGTGAGGAGCAAGGGGTCCCAGCCTAGGGTTCCAGAGCTGGGAAGAGAAGTCCACGCAACTACAGGCTGTAAAAAGCAGGGGGATTGTGGCTAAGTGACAAGGAGACTGCTGGGATCCCAGGGGTTCCCCTTAAAGGGCTCGTGCACACACTTACAGGGTCCCACTTCTTCCAAGCTCCAGCGCTGGGGAACCAGATACATGGGGAGGAACTGGATTGTCTGGCATGGTGGCAGGAACTCGGGGGCGGCTCTTTCCCAGACAGGGGTGCTCACAGTGGTCACTGTTCCTGTGCTGGGACCTCCCCTCTCACAGGGCTGACTGGCAGCCGTAACTGAGTCTCAGTCAGCACACTGTTTGCTCTGCCTTGGGGATTCCCTGAGACCCCAACCAATTTGCAGCTGCTTTTCCAAATCAATGGCCTGTCCTGGCTCAGGCTTCAGACTTTGCTAAAATCTCCCAAACAAATCTCTCAAACAAGCAGCAGCTGGTGTCAAAGCTATCAACAAAAGGCCCAAGACCCAGCATTAGCACCAGCCCACCTTGTCCCACAGCTGGCCTGGTCAGGCCTTTCCTGGGCATCTCTAAGCCCAATACAGATAGCAGATCTCTCTGTAGTTCCTGCTGGGTGGCCCCAGGCAGTGGCACCCAGTGGACAGCCTTAGACCACAGTAGATTACAACTCTACACACCCACATGCGACACACCCGAGAGGCAGACTCAGTGAGCACCAAAGCCCCACTAGCAAGTCCTGCTGCATAGGGGTGTTTCCTGCACAGCAGCTCTCCACTGTAGCTGCAGCTGGTCCCACAGCCTGGCCTGGGGGTTTAATTATGCCAGAACCTCTTATATCCACACACAGCAGGACCCAAAGTGAGTAGCACAGTACGGAATTGCACCAATATAAAAAGTCAGAGGTCAGCGAAACCACACAGAGCCCTGCAAACGCCAACAGTGCAACTTAATGTCCTTTCCACGCCCAGGACCATTCTCCATGCAGCTTCAGCAAAAAAAAAAAAAAAGAGGAGGGGGGAGGAAAGGGGGGGGGGGGGGGGGGGAAGGAAGGAGGAAGAAAATATATTGTTCATATATTTTATCTATCAACAATCTAATCTAAAAATCAAAATGAACAATAAATCTAATGAACGAAATAAACTGGTGAATAAAATATAATCAGAGGCACAGAAGCATGGAATGGACTGATGAATCTCAGAGGAAAGAGGGAGTGGGTGTGGAAGAGATAACCAAAGATCTTACCTATAAACAGGATAGTAGGGTCCTGTAATACTCTCAATAATAAAGATTTAAAAAGAAAAAAAAATTAAATATGGGACTGCCATTTGACCCAGTGATCCCACTTCTAGGGATAGTATATCCTAAGAAACCCAAAACACTAATCAGAAAGAAAGTATGCACCCCATGTTCATAGCAACCCATTTTATAATAGCTAAGATCTGTAAACAGCCCAAGTGCCTATCAAGTAGATGAGTGGATAAAAAAGCTGTAGTACATTTACACCATGGAGGGACCTGGAGAGTATTATGCTAAGCAAAATAAGCCAGTCAGAGAAAGCTAAGTATCACATGATCTCACTCATATGTGGAATCTAATGAACAAAATAAACTGATTAACAAAATGAATCCAGAGACACAGAAGCATGGAACAGACTGTTGAATTTCAGAGGGAAGGCGGGGATGTGTGGGAAGAGATCAACCAAAGAACTTAGATGCATATATACATAACCCACGGACACAAACAATAGGATGAAGGGCTGGGGCGGGGAGCCTGGGTGGGCTATAAGGGGTCAATGGGAGAAAAAAGGGAACATATGTAATACTTTCAACAATAAAGATTTCTTAACAATAATAAAAGGAAGTCAATAAAAACACATTAAAAATAATTTTTAAAAAAAGGCCATCTCACCGAAACTGGTTTGGCTCAGTGGATAGAGCATCGGCCTGTGGACTGAAAGGTCCCGGGTTCGATTCCGGTCAAGGGCATGTACCTGGGTTGCGGGCACATCCCCAGTAGGAGATGTGTAGGAGGCAGCTGATCGATGTTTCTCTCTCATCGATGTTTCTAACTCTCTATCCCTCTCCCTTCCTCTCTGTAAAAAATCAATAAAAATATATTTAAAAAAAAAAAAAAAGGCCATCTCTCCATTCTCTGGGGCTGGTGAAATCAACTCTATATAGAGCAACATCTTGGTCCTCACTCCAGAGTCAATAGCTCTGGATAAGCTGAAGGCAAATGGTAAAAACGCAGCTTCAGGATGGTATTTGGCTTCCCTGGCTCTGGGTTGGTGGCAGCGTACTTTCCAACAGATGCCTATGATCTGGTGGCTGTGACAGGATAAGCACACTGTTTTGCAGATACAGCTCAACTCTGGGCTCAGGAGGGCAGATCAAACACTTAAGAAGTCACCGTGAATATTCCCAATCACTGTCAATGTAGAGGACCGAATACTGAGCCCCATTGATATCCATCACCTCGATTCAATAATTTCCAAAATTTGGTCAAATATGCTTTATCTGTTAGCATTTCCCTGGTGGCAAATCCCAGGCTTTTGTCATGCACCCCTACTTCAGATGGACCAAAATACGTGGACTATTTCCACTGCCATGTCATGACCACATTAATAAAAATAACATTAATTCCGCAGTATCAGCTCATACATAGACCATATGCAAATTTCCCTGTTGTCCTTAAAAATGTCCTTTTTGAAAAAACAGTTGCTTTGTTAGTTTCAGGTCCATTAAAAGCCTTCATCTTGCAGTTGACTGTCATTTACTGAACCCTGACACTAGTAGCCCAAAGCCACCTCGCTCAAAGATGAGGCCTCAGTGCGGGGGAGGAATGAAGAAGACCTGTCAGTGTTCTATTTAATATATTTTTTGATTGATTTCGGAGGGGAGGGGAAAGGGAGAGACAGAACCATCCATGATGAGAGAGAAGCACTGTCAGTGGTTTAAGGGAAAAGCTAACTTAACCCCGAAGAAATTCCAGATGGGTTGAACAAAAGGTCAAGTGATTGCTCCAGCCCGTGCAATCAGGGGTTTTTCTCTTTTTGTAAAACCGACCAATAACATGGTGCCACATACTCCAGCTCTGGCTTGGCGCCAGCCTTCAACGAGTCAAGTATTAGTAACATCTCTACTAACAACCGTGATTAAAACCTTCAGTTGCTATACGCCACTCGACACCCAACTGATAACACCGTCATCTCATCTACCTCTGTCCTCTCCTCTATCTCCACCCCTTCTTCACCTAGTCACTCCTCTCTTTGTTCTGAACTTTTACCTTAAGATATAACATGTGTTATTCATGCTTCATGTTATGCTGTAAATATGTGATACTTATTGACTCCTGTTTTAATTCTCTCAAGTGGAACATTTTACATTTTTCTCTTTACACAAAGCTCCCCAACTGCTAGCGATACAGCTTATAGCAAATTGGAAAATGGAGAGTCAAGAAGACATGGCAATCATAAAATATAGTGTTTAGCCACCCACTTATAAGGACTTTATGAGGATTAAGTCAACCATGAAGGCCAGATATCCCACAGCAGCTCAGAAATGAGGTCTGGGCTAGAGACAGAATCGGAAGCCAGTACCAAGGACAAACTGTGGCTGAGGAGGGGGATATCAGAACACCCCACCTTGAAAGGGGCAAGTGAAGCAGGCAACCCCAGGAAGAAACAGAGACTTTAAAATCAGTATTTATCATGGTTTTGGGACTGATCCAGGAAGGAAGGTAGAGATAAGATCTCTTTACATAGCCTGCCCACTTATTTGTGGGGCTTTGTGTGACTGACTTAAGTGACAACACATTCAGTGAAAGGCTTAAGTTAAATCACTATAAACGGCAATACTCCTGTACAGTATAAAATGACGAGACACGATCAGTGATGAGTAACACTGAGCAATGGGGCTCCTAGTCACAGGTGTGGTGAGGGATGACATCACCCAAAGGAAAAATGCTAGAGTGCAAATGAGAGAAATTTTAAGAGTTCTGATGCTTTCTTAGGGTTTGTTTTTTTTTAAATATATTTTTATTGATTAGGGAGAGGAAGAGATAGAAACACTAATGATGAGAGAGAATCACTGATTGGCTGCCTCCTGCACACCCCCTACTGGGGACCGAGCCCACAACCTGGGCATGTGCCCCTAACCGGAATCAAACCCGGGACCCTTCAGTCCGCAGGCTGACGCTCTGTCCACTGAGCCCAAACGGCTACGGCTTTCTGAGAGTTTTTAATTAGCGAAATGAGAGTTTTAAAAACGGAGCAAAATGCCAGAAGTAAACTTATCAGGTAGGTCCCACACAGTGGGGACAGCCACCTGATGGAGCCTGTACTAACAGGGGACCTGCCCGTTGACTGCCAATTTCCAGCCCAAACAGCTCTTCCAGTCGCATGGTTCGCTCTCATCTTTTTTTTTTTTAATATATTTTATTGATTTTTTACAGAGAGGAAGGGAGAGGGATAGATAGTTTAGAAACACCGATGAGAGAGAAACACCGATGAGATGCCTCCTGCACACTCCCCACTGGGGATGTGCCCGCAACCAAGGTACATGCCCTTGACCGGAATCGAACCTGGGACCTTTGAGTGCGCAGGCCGACGCTCTATCCGCTGAGCCAAACCGGTTAGGGCCGCTCTCATCTTGAGTGTTCTCAGTGATATGGAGAATACATGAGAAACGTCATTTTATGCCTGATTTGATCTTGTTACTAAATGTGTCTGGTTTCTGTTCTTTCTTCATAAGGCATTTAATAACAACACCTGCACTGAACCCTCCAGCAGTTACATCCCAAGAGACTCTGATGTAATAACATCTCTATTTTAGATGGCAGGTATTTGCATTTAGGGGTCAGTAATCATTGGTGCAAAGAGCTATTGCTACTATTGCCTTGAGAATGACCAAGCATCTAGCACACAGTATTCACTCAAATCACATCAGAGATGGAGGCAGGTGTAGCAGAAGCAAGCATTTGGAGTAGGTCAATGGAAGACAGTTTCCAGGAGGAAGAAACTATGTCTGCAACAGTGCCTGGGTGGCACCTTTTCCTGATAAGGGGGCCCTTGAGGGAATCTGTTCTTCCTTCCATCAAGAGACAGAACTGAAATCTATTCCTGAGCCCATGGTTCAGTGCGCCTCAGCCTCAGGCAATGTCAAACTGGCTGGACCTGGCGGGAGGCTGTGTTCCAGCTGTGGCTGACAAGAATGAGAAGGGCCACACTCCTTGGAAGCAACCCAGACCAAGGACAAGAGAGTTCAGAGTGGCGGCTGCCCTACTGACTTGTGAAAGGGGCAAAGCGGCATGTGGTGGCAGGCGGAGTGCATTCCCGCGCCCCCGAAAACATCTACATCCTAATGCTCAGAACCTGTGAATATGCTATTTTACAGAGCAAAGGGGAACTAAGGATACAGATGGAATTAAGGTTGCTAGCCAGCTGACAATAAAATGGAAAAACTATCCTGGATTAACTGAATGGGCTCAATGCCATCACAAAAGTCCATACACTTGGAAGAAGGAGGCAGAAGAGTCAATGTCAGAGTCATGAGATGCAAGAAGGACTCAACCCACCATGGCATTGAAGATGGAAGGGGCCACAAGCCAAGGAATGCAGGTGGCAAAGAGCAAGGGAACATTCTCCCTCAGAGCCTCCAGAAAGGAATGCAGCTCTGCTGACATCTAGTCAGTGACACCTACCTTAGACTCCTACAGAATAAGATAATCAGGTTGTATCCTTTAAGTCATTAAGTTTGAGGTAATTTGTTACAGCAGCAATAGGAAACTAATTCACATGCTTATCTGGCTTAAGATATAGTTAATTCAGTTGTGGGTAATAATAAAAAACTGATGATGAAGGTCTTCCCCCAATTCTTGCTTTAGTCGTCACCCTCCCAGCTCAGCAAGGTGACTGCTGATTTCACCTCCCTGTCGCTTGGGACATGCACTGGAAACCAGACTTGAGGGACTTGACTGGTCTGAGTGGTTTTACTGTCCATTCACCAGCTCTGTGCCTCTAGAAAGTCACTGATCTCTCTACACCTCAGTTTATATCAGTTTTCTCCTATTTAAAATGAGGAATTAATACCACCCACCTTCTACGGTCCGTGTGGAGACTGAATGAGCACACACGAAGCAAGCGCTCAGCACTTGTCACTACTGTTTAGGGCAAACCTGCCAACCACAGAGCATGACACATTCTGGGCCCAGTCAGGGGTGCCCCCCAAACTGCTCAAAGTTGTCACACAGGAATGTGTGCTCAGAAAAGTTAGTGTACAGACAAAAAACTGCCCATGGAAGAGACAGAACGATGCTGTGTCCTGGCGAGTGAAACGAGTTCCAGACTCAGGAGGGAATGGGGCACTTTCACACAGAGTGGGGAGAAAGCCCAGAGAAAGACAGACTGGGGGGCTGTTTCTGGATCGAGGCTCTTGAATTGATTCTGTTGTCACGACAAGCCTCAGCGTGCAGGAGCGAGCATGAGTCAAGGATTTCACCAGCAGAGCCGGGCCAACGGCCGGCTGCTCAACAGGTGACTGGTTTTGGGGAACTGATTTTAGCTAAGTCACTTAAAGAATACTCAAACAGGGATGCCCACTGACAGAGACAAGTTCTGTTTTTAGAAACCGAGTGAAATAATAAAACTGCTCAACCCCCTCGACTTTAAAGCCTAAGCACTGACGGGAAGAGGGGCTCTCAGCAGCAAGTTTGTCACCTTGATCCCCAGTGACAAACTGCTGGCCCTTAATCCAAGTTATGTTCACGCAGATAACAGGACACAAACGTTAACTGAAATACTAACAGTCAATACTAACAGGAAGCAGAAAACAATCAAACTTCCCACTCAGGGGCCAGCCGAAATAAATCCTATATCCAAGAACAAAACAGCATGTAGCTGGTAAGGAACATCAGGGTGGACATCTTGCTATATATATATATACTAGTAGCCCGGTGCACGAAATTCGTGCACTGGGGTGGGGGTGGGGCCCTCAGTCTGGCCTGCACCCTCTCCAATCTGAGACACCTCAGGGAATGTCCGACTGCCTGTTTGTGCCCACACTTTTAACAGATAACAGCTCCATTGTTGTTTCTTTCT
>NW_005371986.1:401959-405896 GCF_000412655.1 Myotis brandtii | reverse complement strand
AGAGGATGCGCACACCGGAGGCCTGTGGCTTTGCAGATCCGCAAACCCCCGTGGTGCGGCCAGGAGGACGTCAGTCTGGCCCGCCACGGTGGCTGTCCCTGCGATCCTGCACCTTCTGGGCCAGGAGGCAGGACTTGCACAGCCACTCCTGGGCGCTGATGGCCTGCAGGCGCTACTTCAGCTCAGCCTGCAGTCTCCGCTTGGCGCGCTCACAGCTGCCACCACAGCCAGAGGCTCTCTGCATGTTGCTCACCTGCCCGGAGTGACTGGGGCTGGGCGGAAGCCAGGCATCCTGCCCTGCCCAACCTGGGCCTCTCCGCCCCTGTGCGCGCTGCTGCCCTGCCCCGCCGGGTCACGGATCAGGGTCCGGTCCCTCGGGCAGCCTTGCGTGCCAGGCAATTTGCATAACTTCAAGATGGACAGGATGAAGCAGGAGCCTCCGACGTTTCTAGGTGTGTATGGGTGTGGGTGTGCACACACACATGTATGGACAGCGCCGTCCAGAGCATGTACATAAGTGAAGGTCAAATCCTAGAAGATTCAGGTCAGGCGTCAGGGTACAAAGGCACTTAGAGAAGGGAAGGGAGCTGAAAACTACAGTGGGGACAGAAGGGGTTCTGGCATGAATGGCAATAAATTAAGAATTTGAATGAGTCTGTCCTATTAACCAGAAGGAATTGAAAGATTATGAATTTGGACCAACATCTTTAAGATCCTCCCACTCCATGCTAATGACTGCCCCTAACTGTCATGGTGCCACAGGAAAGAAGAAAAACCAATTGATATTTATATCCCAACGAGGCAATAGTGCTTAATAAACAGATAACATAGGTTTCCCTTCATATTGCCTATTTTCCATCAGGTCTTGATAAACAGAGTACAAGAATAAAATCCTGGCTCTGACACAGGTGGTGAGTAACCACCCAAAGATCATCGGCATCAACGACAAAAGGAACTAGGACAAAATTACAAAAAAACTACAGAAAGAGCTGAGTGAGGTACTCTATATAAAGAATCAGGGCACCCCTGCCCCTCAAATACAGTTAATGCCGAAGTGTGGTGTTAGCAGGTGGTTATCACTGCCGTTATACCCGATAATCAGATTCGAGGGGAAGCCCCACAGAAGATTGCGGACGGATGCATGGTTTTCAAAACCCTCTGACTGCATCTTTGTTTCTATTTTAGTTTTAGGGTCTAGTATGGAAACTAACTTCGAAGGGAGTCAAATTAGGGTGAAGAAGGGATTTTCAGTCAAGAAATGACCCAAACGCCCTAACCGGTTTTGCTCAGTGGATAGAGCGTCGGCCTGCAGACTGAATGGTCCCAGGTTCGATTCTGGCCAAGGGCATGTACCTTGGTTGTGGGCACATCCCCAGTAGAGGGTGTGCAGGAGGCAGCTGATCGATGTTTCTCTCTCATCGATGTTTCTAACTCTCTATCCCTCTCCCTTCCACTCTGTAAAAAATCAATAAAATATATATATTTAAAAAAAAAATGACCCAAACGAGGACAGCGGTGACAGAAGACAGAGAGGGTGGGACTCCAGGCAGGCAGAGCAGTACTCAGAGACGGACTGGATGGAGGGTGACAGCTCCCAGCAGTGACCATGGGGTGCAGGTCAGGGCCAGGCTCACCAACTTAGCAATTCACCAAGTAGAGAATGGGAGGCTTGGGAGAAGTGTGGGGTTAGAAGACAATGAAGGGGACTAATTTAATCTTTACTACAAAGTCTGAGGTATCTCTGGGACCTTGTCCTGCAGCCAGTATGGCTCCCGAGGGACAGGGTGGAGCTGGAAGTCCGTGTGTGAGTGATGGTTGAGGTCATCAGCTTTGGAGAAAAACCGGAATTCAAACCCCACAGGTCCCAATTACTAGCAAATGGCCAGTATTTCTGAGCTGAAGTTTCTTCAGCTATAAACTGGGGAAATTACCCTTGTGTGCAGCAAACAGGATGGATCTGTGGCACCTCCTAGGAATTCCAAAACTGGGAGCTCACAAGCATTTCTTTTTTTTTTTTTTAATATATTTTGTTGATTTTTTACAGAGAGGAAGTGAGAGGGATAGAGAGTTAGAAACATTGATGAGAGAGAAACATCGATCAGTTGCCTCCTGCACACCCCCTACTGGGGATGTGCCCGGAACCCAGGCACGTGCCCTTGACTGGAATCAAACCTGGGACCCTTCAGTCCGCAGGCCGACGCTCTATCCACTGAGCCAAACCAGTTAGGGCGCTCACCAGCATTTCTATTCATAGTGAGGCTGCCCTGGGAAGTGGCAGCAGAACGAGGCTGCAGAGCACAAGGCCAGAGGAGCTGGCCTCCTCCAGGGAGGGGCTACCCCCACTGCTGGGGGAGAAGGAAGCTTGTTTTCTTCCTGGTGAAGAGGTACCTTCTCAACCAAGAGTGAAAGAGGCGGGCAGGAAGCGGCAAGACCAGGAAGGGTTTAGGCAGCAGCTGACGGGAATGCTCAGCAAAGGCCTCCTGCCTAACTTTACCACGAGCTCCCATTTCCACTGCGAATGCCCACCCTGCCCAAGAGGCCGAGAGCGATGATGTCACTGGTATCAGGGTGCACCCGAACTTCCCAGCCGGGCTTTAGAGGGTGGAAAAAATAACACCAGATGGGACATGAAGGGGAAGCCCAAGGCCGTGTCTTTGGGAGGGGGAATAACCTGACATAGTAATCCCTCGACACTTTGTGTACAGCGGGACTTTCCTGATGAGTAAGCGTGGCCCAGGAGCAAGCTCACCTCAGCGCCTTGCTGCTTTCTGGGGCGAGCCAGTATGTGAAACCTCTACATTACATCATGTGAGAAAAAGATGTGGGAGCAAGACACATAAACTACATAAATAACAAATGAATGCTCCGGGCAGCCTTTTCTTTCTAATGCCATACTATCTAATAATAGACAAACATGGTAAGTGACCGTGCCTTTGCTACGCCTCCCATTGGCTAATCAGCGAGATATGCAAATTAACCGCCAACAAAGACGGGCAGGACAGTGCCAGCCACCAGTGCGAGCCGCCATCCAGGCTCCCATGGGTGACCCTAGAAGCTGCCTGCCTGCCACCCGTGATCGGATCCGATCCCGGGCTGCTGGCCAGCCCCAGAAGCCCCCTGATATGGCAGTAACTCTATCAGTAAGCACTCTGAAAGTCAGTGGCATAAATGCACCAGTTAAAAGACAGATTATGAGGGTGAATCAAAAACAAAACCCACTTTAAATATAAAGACACATATAGATTAAAAGTAAATGAATTAAGCTGCAGCCTGTTTTGCTCAGTGGATAGAGCATTAGCCCGTGGACTGACGGGGCCCAGGGTAGATTCCAGTCAAGGGCATGTACCTCAGTTGCTGGCTTGATCCCCAGTCCCTATCAGAGCATGTGCAGGAGGCAACCAATCAATGTGTCTCTCCCTTTCCCTTCACTCTCTCTAAAATTCAATGGAAAAATATCCTTGGGTGAAGATTAACAAAAACAAAGTAAATGGATTAAGTAACATTAAAGAGATTATAGATTATCATTTGTGTTTCTTAGATCATTTTTCTTACTGATATCTTTATTGTGTATATGTCAGTTATTAAGAGTCATGTTAATATTTCCAGCTATGAGTATAGAATTATCTTGCCTTTAATTTATGTCAATTTATATTTAATATGTTGTGATGTTATGCAATTGAGTTCACATTAATTAATGCTAAATCTTTTTTATCTTATAAAATATGTATTTTTTAAAATTAAAAAAAAAGAGATTATAAGAAAAATATATTCCAAATTTTGTTAGTTGTATAATGGTTATGTTTAAATTATTAACACCTAAGAAATTGGATGAAGGGTACATATAATATGCTGTAGTATTTCATAGGTTTTTTTTACATGTATGAGATTATTTCAAATTAAAATATTAAAAAATTAAAAATTAATAAAATATTAATTG
>NW_005371986.1:400531-400947 GCF_000412655.1 Myotis brandtii | reverse complement strand
CCACCCTGAAGGGGGTGTGACCAGCTGCAAACAGCCATCATCCCCTCATCCAGGCTGGCCAGGCACCCAAGCAGGACCCCCACCCTGAAGCAACAAGATGGCGGCTAATTTGCATACTGAAGGCGGGCAGCAGCGGGCAAGGCTGTCTGCAGTCTGGGACCGGATCTGTGACCCTGCCGGGCGGGGGGCAGCGAGGGAGGCTGTCCGCTGTCCTGGGACCCGGATCTGTGACCCTGCCGGGCGGGACGGCAACACTTGAGGCTGTCCGCGGTCTGGGACCTGGATCCGTGACCCTGCCGGGCGGGGGGCAGCGATTGAGGCTATCCGTGGTCTGGGACCCGGATCTGTATCCCTGCCAGGCGGGGGGCAGTGCTTGAGGCTGTCCGCGGTCCCGGGACCCGGACCTGTGACCCTTC
>NW_005371986.1:383555-399651 GCF_000412655.1 Myotis brandtii | reverse complement strand
GTGCTTTTCCGAATTAATGAGAGAAAATGTTGATTCTCCTGCTGCCCACGAAGGTGGAAAGTGAAGTGGGGAGACATGTGGGGAATGAGCAAGGTTCCCTGTCTGGGGGTTCCAAATCTGCTGTTGGTTTCTTTCACCACTGACTAGAGATATACAGGGTGTCCCCCCAAAATGTATACACACTTTGAATACCTACTAATTCCAATGGTTTTAAGCATAAGAAAGAAACAACAATGGAGCTGTTATCTGTTAAAAGTGTGGGCACAAACAGGCAGTTGGACATTCCCTGAGGGGTCTCAGATTGGAGAGGGTGAAGGCCAGACTGAGGGGCCCCCCTCTCCCCCCTCCCCCAGTGCACGAATTTCGTGCACCGGGCTACTAGTAATAATAATAAAAGGCTAATATGCAAACTGACTGAACGTCAGAATGGCCGTTTGCTATGATGCGCACTGGCCACCAGGGAGCAGATGCTCAATGCAGGAGCTGCCCCCTGGTGGTCAGTGCACTTCCATATGGGGAGTGCCACTCAGCCAGAAGCTGGCTCATGGCTGGCCAGCGCAGAGGTGGTGGCAGGAGCCTCTCCCACCTCCGTGGCAGCACTAAGAATGTCCAACTAACAGTTTAGACCCGATCCCTTGGGGGCCTAAGCCTTTAGTCGGACATCCCCCGAGGGCTCCCTGGCTGCCAGAAGGATGTCTGACTGCAAGCTTAGGCCTGATCCCCCGGGGAGTGGGCCTAAGTCAACAGGTGGACATCCCCTAAGGGGTCCTGGACTGCATATGGGCACAGGATGGGCTGAGGGACTGCCCCCCCCCCGCCCCAGTGCACAAATTTTTGTGCACCGGGCCTCTAGCCTATAATACTTGAGGAATCTGGATCATTCTGAATAAGGAGTTTTAAACTCTGCTATATTAAACAGCCACATTACAGCCCTGGCCAGGCTGCTGTTGGTTGGAGCATTGTCCTGCACACCAAAAGGTTGTAGGTTCGATTCCTGGTCGGGGTGTGTATGGGAGGCAACCAATGGATGTTTCTCTCTCTCCCTTCCTTTCCCTAAATTAATAAACATATCCTTGGGTGAAGATTAAAAAAATCAAACCACCACCATAGTACAACCATTTTCTTAAACTATTATCTCCAAACCCTTGGACTCTGACAGCCACAGAGACTTTGATGATATCCCCTAAACACGAACTCCAGCTCCTTCTCCCTTGGTGTGATCACATTCATTCAATCACTTGAAAAATACTGACCGAACAACCACAGGCCAGGCAATGTGGGTGTTAGGGATAAAGCAGCAAACAGGAAGGTCTTTACCACAGATGGTTTATATTCTATCACAGGGGCAGACAGACAATACATATATAGTATCAGGTGCTCAACAGTGACAGGAGAAATGACAGGGGTTGGGAGGAGCATGTAATGATTTTAATCTACCCGTTACGTATTAGGTTGAACCACATGAAACTGCCGATCTCCGACCATTTCTAATTTACAGAATGCTCCATTTCCTACGGGTCTATCTGAGAGCTTCCTTTCATAGGGGACAATCAAGAATCCTTCTGATGGACGACAAATTATAAGGAATCCCCGAAAGGCAGCAGACACCCAGAACTGGCTGACTCAACCTCCCTTCCATAACAGAAGACGTAGGAGAGGCTCTGGGTATTGTAAGTTCAGAGGTAATGAGGGGAGGAGCAGGATGACTACGGGGTGGTCTAGATGACTGAATGGGGGACTCTGGTAGGAACTCCAAATAGCTCACACCCTTTGGCACTTCTCCCCACCACTCTGGATGAAGGTGCAGAGCGCAGTCACCTGTCTCCATCCAGAGCACCCTGGGAGGCGGTTATTTCCACCAGGAATGGGGCGTGGGAGGAGCGGGAAGGAATCCCCACCGGACTCCCACTTTCCCTTGTGATTTCTTCCACTACTTCTAAAGGCAGAAGCAGCCCAGGATCTTGGCAGCCTATTACTGTTTAATTTTGCGGGTAAAGAAACATTATATCTTACCTGTGTAAATAACAAAAAATCCCTAGCTCCTGAACCAACTGTGGCCCTGCACCAACCAGACATTATGTGCCTCCTGATAGGATCTGTGACCCTGCTGAGGTTCAAGGTTCAAGAATTTGAACCTTGTTCTGATAAGGCCTCCAGAGCTAACCACTGATTTCCGGCAAAGACAGGAGACGGGAAGACGCCAAGTGACACTTAGGGATGCAAACAGCAAAATCCAGCACGTGGGGAGACTCCCCAGGACAAGAAAGGAGGCAAGGGGATGGGGACCTCTAGACCAGCGGTTCTCAACCTGTGGGTCACGACCCCTTTGGGGGTCAAACGACCCTTTCACAGGGGTTGCCTAAGACCATCGGAAAACACATATATAATTACATATCGTTTTTGTGATTAATCACTATGCGTTAATTATGTTCAAGTTGTAACGATGAAATTGGGGGTCACCACAACATGAGGAACTGTATTAGAGGGTCACGGCATGAGGAAGGTTGAGAATCACTGCTCTAGACAAAGAAGCAGATTCATTAATACACTCGTGTGCAACCAGTGGCCTCCTCTGGCCCCTTATTTGAACAAATCAACTAGAAAAAGAAAGTTTGTGAGATAAGAGGAAAAAGGAGAACATTGCCTGGACACTTAATACTAAGGAAATATTAAGCAACTTTTTCTTTTTTAAAGAGTCCTCATCTTTTAAAGTTACAAATTGCAGTGAACTGATAAATGCTGAAATGATTATTATTCTATTTGTTATATGTGTAAGAACTCCCACAATAAAAAGCTTAAAACAAGCCTGTGGGCCCAGCTGGCATGGCTCAGTGGTTGAGCGTCGACCTATGAACCAAGAGGTCACGGTTCGATTCCTAGTAAGGGCACTTGCCCAGGTTGTGGGCTTGATCCCCAGTGTCAGGCATACAGGAGGCATCCAATCAATGATTCTCTCTCATTATTGATGTCTCTCTCTCTCTCTCTCTTTCTTCCTCTCAGAAATCAATAAAATATATTTAAAATACAACAACAAAAGTCTGTGGGTCTTCCTCCCCCTCCCCCCAAGTTCCCGCACACTGTCCATTTGAGCTGGGAATGGTCTTCCAGGGGCCTACAGTGGCGTAGAGGATGGCATACCTGTCGATGAACTGGTCAATAATGACGATATCGCCGGGCTGTATCTCCTCCCTCAAGGAACCGCAAGCTGTGGTCACTATGACATGAGTACAGCCCTCCTCCTTCAGGGCCCAGATGTTCGCCTGATAGTTGACTTTGGAAGGCATGATGGTATGCTGCCTCCCATGCCTGCGGGAAGAAGAGCGAATGTGGTCGGTGAGTGAGCAGCACGTTTTAATTGTGTCAGAAGAGAAAACCAATTCACAGCCCTTTCCACCAAAGCGCTTCCATTGGCAGAGGGGGAAAAAAGAGGCTGGGCCGTAACCAGCCAACTCTAAGTATAAACCATTCGGTTTTAAAGGGCAGTTCAGAGTCTGTGTCCTTATTCTCCTATCGAGAGCAGGTACTCACTTACTTAGAATTCCCTGTCCAGGAAGCTGAGTTGTGTCTACCCAGTGGGACACCAAGCCCCCCAATCAGAGGCATCTGGTCTGTGATCCCCGACACAGAAAACAAGAGGTGCCCACGAAGAAAGCCTCTGAATAGAAATAAAAGCTCAAGCTTCCAGGTGAAGCTCTCCGGTCCTTCTGCCCGGCCACCCAAATAAGTTAATAAAGCATTTAAAGCATTAGAAGGTTTCATCTGAGAACTGATCACTTCACGCATGACCCATGTTACGGGCTGAACTGAGGCCCCCTCCATTCCTACGCTGAGTTCCTAACCCCTAGGACCAGCAGAATGCAACCATATTTGGAGGTAGGGTCTTCAACAGGGTAATTAAGTTAAAATGAGGTCATTAGGGTGGGCCCTAATATAACACAAATGGCACACTTACAAGCAGAGAACATCTGGAGAGATACGCAGAGAGCATGTGTGAAGATACAGGGACAAGATGGTCATCTACAAGTGAAGAGGGTCATCTACAAGCCAGAGAGGCCTCCAAGAGACCCTTCCCTCCGGGCCCCCAGAGGAAACCAATCCTGCTGACACCTTGCAGGTGGACTGGAGACTTGATGCCAACCAATGGGATTCAGCAGAGCTGCTGGGAGTCCCTCCCATGGGTAGGCTCCATCCTGACAGCAGAGACCCGCCCGCGGGCCTTGCAGGGGAGGGCTGCTGTCACGTGATCTGCTCCTGCCAAGGGTCACGTGGCAGAAAATGTGCACAGCCTCCAGGAGCTGAATTCTGCCAACAGCCACGTGAACTGGAATGAGGATCTGGAACTCCAGGTGAGAACAAAGCCTGACTCTACCTTGTGTGACCCCGAACATCGGACTGAGCTAAGCTGTGCCCACATGGCTGACATCCCCGAAACTATGAGATCACATATGCTGTTTTAAGAAGCTAAATGTGTAGTTAATTGTTAAGCAGCAACAGAAAACCAATACATGTATTTTCTAAAAATGTGATGCAAATGATTTTTCTCCCTCTATACCGGGAACCCTGCAAAACTTAGTGAGATAACAAGGGTGTAGAAACCACTTCAGGGACCCAAAACCGACACCCCGAAAACAGAACTATAGTAATATTCACTGAATGAAACAGTTTTCCTTTATCTTTAGAAAAAGAGTTTCAACTTTAGTCAAATGCATCCTATCTCTCATTGGATTGTTCTAACTACTCTCCCAACCTAAAAAGGGGATCCCCTTTAGGTTGATGAGATATGAATCAGTTTAACTTGCCCCAAACACCGTAAGTGGTGAATAAAGGTGACTGAAATACGTTGGCTCCACCAGCACATAAAACTCAGACTTGCATCATTACTCTTTCTGGGTTTTAGGTTAAATTTAAATTCTCCTTCAGTAGCAACATTTGAAAAGCTTAAGACACCTTACCTTGCAAGGAGGACGCAATCAACATTCTTTATCTTCCCCAAAATTAAGGCATCAGAAGGCTGCACACAATGAATAATGATTACAACTCAGTGATTTGAAAACATAGATGAACAATTAAAAAGCTGCCACTTCGACGGTTCCACCATGAAAGGTTCCATGGAAACTTGGGCGTTGGACCACACACTTTAAAGAAGAGTCTAGATTTGATGAATAATCAGTAAATATTTACGGAGGCCTTTACAAGCACAGAGGTTCACAGGAATTTGAAGGTTGCCTCAGGCTAGGTCCCGTTTAGTGAGGCCTATTTGTAGCAGGCAGGCACCCCGGCGGACTCTGACAGCACACAGCACGCTGATCAAATACAGCTGTGTTGGTATCTGTCAGGTGTGAGCGCCGTGGGCGGGAGGGCGGAGCGAGGGGGGGGGGAATTAAGAACTGAGCACTGGAACCGTTTGCTCTGTTAATCAACCAGAAGATGGCCAGGGGTGGCCTGAGGTAATGGAGAGAAAGGTTTTGAGAACCTAGGGGCTCAAAAAAACATAAGGCTAAGAAGTGAGCCAAGCTTATAGCACAGCGGCTCTCAACCTGTGGGTCGCGACCGCTTTGGGGGTGGAACGACCCTTTCACAGGGGTCGCCTAAGACCATCAGAAAACACATATAATTACGTATTGTTTTTGTGATTAATTACTATGCTTTAATTATGTTCAATTTGTAACAATGAAATTGGGGTCACCACAACATGAGGAACTGTATTAAAGGGTTGCGGCATTAGGAAGGTCGAGAATATAATATAATATAGCAGGACTCGGAAGACCTGAGGTCGACCTAAGGACTCGCTGAAAAAGAGGGTTTGGTTGGGACCCTCAGATGCAGGGACCTTCAGAGCCGGATGGAAAACTGCAATGTTTGGAAGCAGCACGAGGAGCAGCCCCCTTTAAATAGAGAAGGAGGGTCTTACTGTATTCCCAGTTATGCAATCCTGTTACGGATCCCCACGAAATCCCCTTTGGGGCCAGGGCTTACTGTGAATGCTGCTTCCTCCCATGGCCTTTCTCCTAAATTAGTGTGACATGACCTACATTACAGCTTCTAATGTAACCAGATTAGAAGCTGATTTACATGTTTTAAATGCAGAGAACTGAAGGGTACAGTTGCTATGTCTAAGATGAGTATGTGGCTTCTAGGAATGTAAATTGAGAAGTAATTTGCACATGTTCAGCAGCAGTACTTTTAATATAAGAAAGTCCGGGCGCCCTTCGAGACACTGTCTCCGCTGGTAGAACCCACTGACAGGACTCCTGGCCCCTCTCAGCCTGAGGCAGGCAGCCCCGGGGCTGACAAGACAACAGCCATTTAAAAAAATTATTTTAAACTTAAAAACCAAGCCGGCTGGTATGTCTCCATTAACTGGGTACTAACCTTGCCAAATGGAGTATCCACATACTTCTCGGTTCTTCCTTCTAAGATTTCTGGATCATCCAGGCCTGTTCCACCAATGATTCCAATCTACAGGGAGACCACAAAAAGGTGCCATATTTCACCAGTTTCCATAAGAAACAAGATCAGAAGCAAATTCGTTTACTCACATGCTCTTCTCCATTCCTGCTAGTTATTTTTTTAAAAATCTACAACTACTGACGAACAGTCATTCAACACACATTTGAAATAACCCAAACGTAGGTCACCCTTTTGGACTTTATCACATTTACTGCTGATAATTTAAGCAACAAATTAGTACAGAAAGGTACTCTATTTAGCTTCAGCAGGATATCAATCCTCAAAATAGGCAACTGCGGTTGCAGAAAGTACACTCAGTAACCGATTTTTTATTCTCTACTAAATGGACTGTGGAATAAAGAAAGTTCAAAAGACTGCTGGGATAGAAAATATTCTGTATGGCCACTTCCTAATGATTTCTCCTCATCCCTCCATTAGATAAAGAAACACAAGAGATGTTCTTTCCTGAGCCACTAACATCGGAGCTGCAGGGGACCACAGACAGACCAGTCTAGAGTAGCATGAAAGATCAGCCTCATGTATATTTGTGAAACCCAAATGCCATTCCTAGGTATGTGTAAACAAATGAGTAATTCAAAGGTAGTTCTAATCTTTTAAAAATTCCAGTGTCGTATTGCCGTTTCCAGAACCTAACAGTCCTTGAGACCAATCTAATTTGACGATGAAGAAACACAAACAAGAACAATTTCAAAGATAAATACAATATCAGCTGGCCAGTCAACGAAAAATTAGAGAAATGAAGTCGTTAGGAAGGTTGCTCTCCGGGCCACTACTTCCTAAAGGAGAAACAATACTTAAATTGTCAGCAACAGGCGAGAGAGACGACATGTTACTAAGAAACCCAATGGAAAATGACCTGAGCACCTTTTTTCAATGCTTTAAATCTATTGTCACTTGAGTAGAGTCTCCACTAAGTAGGAGAAAGTAACTCCTTGAGGGGGAAAAAAAATGGGGAGTTAAAGATTAACTGAACATCTGAATAATTCAGATCGTGTTAACAAGTGGATTTAAATTAATGTGTGGGAAAAGGGTTACCTCTCCCGCCCTCAGTTTCCTGGAGAAAAAAAAAAAAGTCGCCCTATCCGGTTTTGCTCAGTGGATAGAACGTCGCCCTGCGGACTGAAGGGTCCCAGGTTCGATTCCGGTCAAGGGCATGTACCTTGGTTGCGGGCACATCCCCAGTAGGGGGTGTGCAGGAGGCAGCTGGTCGATGTTTCTCTCTCATCGATGTTTCTAACTCTCTATCCCTCTCCCTTCCTCTCTGTAAAAAAAAATCAATAAAATATATATATTTTTAAAAAATCAACAAAACAGAAAATAAGGGCAATTTGGTGAGATTTTGCTGAAGAGCTGCCCGTTACAGGATTTGGAACTCTGCCTCCCCACAACTTCCTCAAGTGGCTAAACCTGTTTTTTTTAAAAGATGTTTTTATTGACTTTTGGAGAGAAAGGAAGGGAGAGGGATAGACTGAAACATGGGTGAGAGAGAAACACCACTGACTGGCTGCCTCCTGCACGCCCCCTTCTGGGGATCAGCCCGCCACCGGGCCACCGGACGTGGGGTGTGCCCCGACCCGTGACCGGGAAGCAAACCGGGACCTCCGGGTTCAAAGGTCAAAACTCAACCACTGAGCCACCAGCCGGGCTAACCCAGTGTGTGAAGTTGGTGCCACCTTGTGGTCCATTACTGAAACCACAGCAGGTTACATGCAGTCAAGTCTAACCACATTTGCCGGTTACAAATCACAGGTTCAAATCACAGTTTCACATTCACGTTTCAAAGCAACAGAAATGTTCACTTAAATTATACATTTAAATCATGCCGGTTCAATAGAATTTTTTTTCTTTTAAATCACACTGTTTTATGCAATCCTAACCCTTCATCTGCCTGGCTTCTCCATTTTACCCTTCATTCCAAGGTACTTGTGGTCACACACACATTGTAGGGGACTAACACGTCATCACCCCAGACCACAGAATTGAACTGCTGACTCAAATTACTCTCAGTCTGCTCTTCAGGGATTTTATCGCTGATGAAAACTTCCATTTTGCAAAAACAACCCCCCCAAAACACACACACACACACACACACACACACACACACACACACCAAACAAACCCCAAAACAACAAAAAGCTTATGACCACTTTGACTTGGCTGTTTCTGGATGATCTCTGGGCCATAGCATCTCACATTCTAGACTCTCAGAGTCATATGTACAAAACGAACATGTTTTGAAACCTTGCTCTCAGTTTAGGCAAGCTAGCCCAGCATTGCGGAAGCTCCTAAGAAATGCTAATGGGGATCCTGCTGAAGTTCAGTGCCCTTGAGCCCACCCTCAGCACTCCCAAGCTCCAGTCCCCACCACCCTGACGCCATGACAACCCTGCATTAGATAGCTGGTAATTCGGCCCTCACCAAGGAACAGGTAGTAAGTACTGGGCATGGAAGCAAGAGCTGCTACTGCTAGCCAGAAAGCCCAGCATGTGGTCTCTGGCCCTGGACTATGTGCAGGAGTGTCCATCCATTCACCCAACTGGCTCTGATTGTTCATGGAAACACTTACCTTGCAAGGGACACAGAACAAGTACAGCAATTGAATACTGCCACTCCAGGGAACTGGATTTCTAACCATTTCCTGCAGCGGCAGATTGAGGCCAGCAGTGCCAAGATGTGGCAATGTCGCCACCTGCTGGCTCCACGGCAAAGTACTGTGTCTGAGCACTTACATGTCATAGGCCAGGGGTCCTCAAACTTTTTAAACAGGGGGCCAGTTCACTGTCCCTCAGACCTTTGGAGGGCCGGACTATAGTTTTGAAAAAAACTATGAACAAATTCCTATGCACACTGCACATATCTTATTTTGAAGTAAAAAAACAAAACGGGAACAAATACAATATTTGTATTTGCATGTAGCCCGAAGGCCGTAGTTTGAGGACCCCTGTCATAGGCACTATGGTAGGCGCTTCAGTCCTACGGGACAGACCCCATAGTATTACACCCATTTTATAAAATTGAAAAGAAAAAGCATAAAAAGGAAGAGACTTATCCAAGAGCTAATCACAAGGAGCCATGCTGGAATAGCAACCCAGGCCTTTCACCTTGATCACTAAGATGTGCTACCTCCCAATACCCCCTCTGGGAATCTTTATAACACCATACCCTAGTACAGTGATGGCGAACCTTTTGAGCTCGGCGTGTCAGCATTTTGAAAAACCCTAACTTAACTCTGGTGCCGTGTCACATATACAAATTTTTTGATATTTGCAACCCCAGTAAAACAAAGACTTATATTTTTGATATTTATTTTATATATTTAAATGCCATTTAACAAAGAAAAATCAACCAAAAAATGAGTTTGCGTGTCACCTCTGACACGCATGTCATAGGTTCGCCATCACTGCCCTAGTAGAAAAGTTTTCTCTCCATCTTATGAGAAAACTGATGCTCTGAGAGGTCAAGTTCTGGCCGAAGGTCACAGAGCACGCTTAGAAACAGTGACTCTGGGCGTCTAAGTGAACCCCCTGGGAGGGCTGGGGGTGGGGCAGCTCTCCATCAATGACTTCATCCACACTTGGGAAGCAACGGCAAGATCTTACTGGGCCTCCTGGGCCAGAAGCATCAGCCCCCATCCAGGCAGTCCCAGGCTGCCTAGGAAATGTGTTCCGGGGCTGAGATGGGATTTTGGGGCCAATTCTCCCCAGCCAGGACTTCATTACACAAGATAAAGTTCTGAATAGGGACCCCCTGATCAATCAAGATCATTGCCAGATTTTCATAGCTTAGTGTCATCCCACACTCTCCCACTGACACACCGCCAAGCCAATCTTCTTAAGAGAAGATTGGACTTTCTGAGACGATGAAAGCATTTTGTTGACATGTTGGCTTACTTGGGCAGAATGGCTACTTCCAGCAATGTTGACAGGGCTCGTACGAACCCCTCCCCTCTATTTCCCCTGGTGCCTGGACCCAGGAGATTTCACATACCCACCCTGGTTACACATTGAAGCACCATCACACTGAGGCCAGGACATACTACCTAAGGAACCCAGTCCTCGAGGATGGCATCTCAAAACACCATAACCCCGAGCAGCCGAGACCAGCTCCTGCCAGGCGGAGGGCTGCCTCTGAGTGTTCAAGCTCTTGAAGCAAGAGAGCCCAATGTTGACAGGGCTCGTACGAACCCCTCCCCTCTATTTCCCCTGGTGCCTGGACCCAGGAGATTTCACATACCCACCCTGGTTACACATTGAAGCACCATCACACTGAGGCCAGGACATACTACCTAAGGAACCCAGTCCTCGAGGATGGCATCTCAAAACACCATAACCCCGAGCAGCTGAGACCAGCTCCTGCCACGCGGAGGGCTGCCTCTCAAGCTCTTGAAGCAAGAGAGCAGGGCAGCACTCCCTGATCTGAGTGCTCCAGTCCTTCAGCTCTGGTGGCCACTGACAAGTTTGGCAAGTGCAGCAGACAGCGCCCTTCTTATTGAGCCAAACTGGCCTGGAGGCCTCCCAGGGCCTTGCAAAATCCCAGAAGTCCAGTTGTGTGAGGAGAAAGTGGCTAAACGTCTGCTTGGGAGGCCTGTTCAAAACCCGCGATATTGTCCACAGATGGAGCTGGTGGCTCCATCTCTGACAAGATAACCCACCTGTAAGCCACCCCTGCGGGTGATGGTTATGGGTTCAACTGTGTCCCCCAAATCTATACCGTGAAGTCCTAGCCCCTGATACCTCAGAATGTGACTATTTTTAGAAATAAGCTCTTCGAAGAGATACAGTTAAAGGAGGTCTCTGGTGGGCAGGGTGGTATCCATTATGACTGGTGACCTCGTAAGAGACTAGGACACAGACACGCGGAAGGAAGACCATATAGTCACAGCAAGGAAATGGCATCTGCCAGCCCAGGAGAGAGGCCTCAGATGAATCAACCTGCTGACACCTTGATCTTGAACTTGCAGCCTCCAGCACTGCCTAAGCCATCCAGTCTGTGGTACTTTGCTATGGCAGCCCTAGCCAACAAGTAAGTAACACTATGTTCAGAACATCCTTGGTTTTTACTTAACCAACCTCCATGTGCAAAGTCAAGAAATTATTCTAATGGGTAGACATCCCTCCTGAAATGGTCCATTATTTTTTGAGGATTTTCCGGGAAGCTTACTGTACTCTCTAAAGCTCACCTTCCCTGAGGACAGCAGGGTCCCTCCCAGTGTGCCCCCTGGGTCAGCTGCTAGATACTAGCCTCACCGGGGAACTTTCAATACCAAAGCCCAGGCCACAAACTCCAGACATGCTGATGAATTGGCCAAGGCACAGTCTGTTTTCTTAAAGCTCAGCAGGTGGACCTCACATGCAGCCAGAACCGAGCACCTGCTCTAGGACACGGATGGTGAAATTCTAAAATCAGGGCTGGCTGAGGGTCACAGGCTGAAGAATGGCCCCTGAGAAAGATCCTATCTGCCCCGTCCTAATTCCCAGAAGCTGCCATCATTACTTGATGTGATTAAAGATTTGGGGACGGACAGATTATCCCAGATTATCTGGGCGGACCCTGAATACAATCGCAAGGGTCCTTGTAAGATGATCACACGAGGAAGAGGGTGATGTGATGACGAATGCAGAGGGAGAAACGGGAACTGGAAGTGAGGCAGGTCACGGGGCAAGGAACGCCAGTGACCTCTGGAGGCTGGAAAAGGCAGTGAAACAAACAGATTCCTCCTTCGATGCTCCAAGAGGACTTGCCTTGCCCTATGGACACCTTGATTTGAACTGTCAGAGAGCACATTTGCATGGTTTTAAGCCCTCCAGTTTGTGGTCATCCTTAAGGCAGCCACAGGAAACCAATACACTAAGAATCACCGGAAGAGCTTGAGCTTGTTAAGGTGCAGATGCTCAGCCTTTTCAAAGCTCCCCGGGGCAGTGGTTGTCACACCTTAGTGGGCATCTGACTAGACTTAGGCCCTTCTAAACCCAGATGGCTGGGCCCCGCCCCCCAGAGCTCCGGATTCAGCAGGACTGGGGTGGGGCCCAAGAACCTGCATTTCTAACATATTCCCAGGTGGGTGCAGAGGCACTGAGTCCTTTGAGAACCACGGTTTTGGAAGCTTCCGTAGCACAGACTAGAAGACCATGATTATAACCACAGTTATCGATCTAGGGTCCACTGCACACGGTTCCTCACCTGTACCTACAGGCACACCTTTTTAAAAAAATATTTTTGTTTCAGAGGAGAGAGAGAGATAAAAGCATCAATATGAGAATCATTGATTGGCTGCCTCCTGCACGCCCTCTACTGGAGATTGAGTCCACAACCCAGGCATGTGCCCTTGACCGGAATCGAACCCTTCAGTCTACAGGCCGAGGCTATATCCACCGAACCAAACCAGCTCGGGTCACACCTCCTTTTTATTGTGCTTCACTTTACTGCACGTCACAGATATTGTAGGTTTGTTGCGTGTTTTTTTTTTTTTTTAAACAAATGGAAGGTAAGACCCTCCACCAGCAAACAGACTACAACTTGCTTTATTGTGGCGGTCTGGAACCAAACCCGCACTATCTCTGAGGTATGCCAGTATAAGGGAAGGGAAGGAATCCATAGAATTATAAGAATCAAATGAAAATAATGCATTAATATCTGTCACTGTCCTTGTACACCGTCCTACCTTTAGCGAAAACAAACAAAATCCAAACGAACTTCCTCAAAACAGCAACAACAAAAAAAAGCCCCTAACCTGGCTTTTCGGTGTGGGCCGGGACGCAGCTTGGTGCTGCTCCATCCCCTCTCCAGGCAGACTCTGCCTCAGGGACTTAGCCCAGGTCCCTCAGCCAGGTGTGCACTGCTCTCCGGGGGTGCCTGGACACCCAGGGACAATTCTGGCTGCCACAATGCCTTGGAGGAGCGCTACTGGCACTCCGTGGGGAAGAGGCTAGAAGTACTCTATGTCCTGCAATGCTCAGGACAGTCCTACAAAGACGGGAGTTGTCCTGACCAAAATGCCCCCGTGTCCCTGGGCAAAAAATACAGGCTCATGGGTCATTCCCAGTTGGGGCATGTAGGTTTGTCCCCCAGTTTCTGAGAGTCATTTAAAGACCTTGGATCTGAAGGCCTTGGCCAGCCACAGGCAGCCAAGAGGCGAGCGTAAGGAGCCCATTCTCCAGTCTACATTCCATCCCCCTTAACGCCGTTTTGTGAACAGCTCACTAACCCACCTACAGTGGGACCATATCCCCTCCCTGTCATAGCAACTATAATAAACAAGACTTATTTTTAATCCCCCAGAGCAAAAGCTGGGAAGCTGCCTGGGGGACCCCCACACACTCCCATTGAAGGAGGCCCCCAGAATGCCCTGTCTGGTGCCAAAGACCTGTTCAGCCCCCTGCATGGTCAAGCATACCACCTGCCCACGGCTGATGCTGGGGTTCTCCCAGACACGGCTGTTATCAGTCCCAGGGGCGAGCGCCCAGTGGGCAGAGGGAGGCAGCTGGCTTCTTGCACTCCCTCTACAATCGCTCTTCCTTAAAGCTGCATGATCTCTTTAGTCCCACAATAAAACAGGGCAGAGACCACAGGTGGGACTCAGGACTGTCTCACAACATCTAGTTGGTGGAATGTCAGTTACTATCTAGGTCCGACTGTATGATGCTGGGCACCTTAGCTGACCTTTCTGGGCCTCGGCTTCCTATCCACAAAAAGGGGTTCGTGTGGCTCTCGCATCTTCAGGAACCTTCCAGCTCTGCATTCCATGATCTGGGGGCAGGATATGGTTTTTATCAGCCTATTTTGCTCCGGACACCAGCACCTCATGTTGTCTACACAGGATGTTGCCTCAGGAGCCTGGGGACTTGGGTGTTGGCAGCATGGACTCTCCACAGCAAGGGCTTACCCTTCTAACCTCAAAGACAGCCAGTAGCAGGCAGGCCCAGCACGACACGTACTTCTTCAGTTTATACTCAGCAGCTCGCCGAGGCCAAAAATATGCATCATTCCATATTACATCAGGCTCTCGCCACAGTGCCCTGCAGTGCCCACTCCGCACTCAAATGCACTGCACCAATTTTACAGGGAGGCTGTGTGGCGAGAACGCTGAACCAGGTTCCCGTGAGATGGTTTTAAATACCACCCCTCCCTGTTTTTACTATTTCTCTAAGTGTCAGGGACAGGTTTCCTGCTTGCCCACTGACAGCGGTGGCCATGACACCTATCATTATTTAATTGTTGGAGAAAAGATATTCAAAACGAATCTCAGCTCCCCCACTTAAAAGCACTCCCACTGAACAAGTTTCAACACCCCAGCAAACCCTGCAGTAAACCCCCACTTTATAGATGGGCACCTAAGGAACTGGCTTAGCACATGAGCTTCATTAAAACTCTTTCTGCCTTTCCCCGCACCCCTCTCCCCCTACTGGTAAGGGAGGAGTGTTCTGCAGATATATTTGAATGCAATATTCTTTTCAAAATGAACAACGAAGTTTCAAATCTAAGTGTGCCTACAACACTCCCCACCCCACTCCCGGTCATAACTGTCGCATGAAAAGCTGCAAGAGCCTAATAAACAAATAATCACTGTGACCGATAACAGGGAGACCTCAGAGATCTGCCTTCTCCCGGGAGAAGTGAACACAAAGCGAGGAACCAAGAGCTACCTGGGTAAAGGAGGCGGGCCTCCTCCCTACCCCTGAGGCCAAGCTTGTCTAAAGTTATCTGACTTCCTAGCCAATCATAAACAGAGAGGAGATCTTAAGTTTTATCGATTTCCCCTTAAGCACTGCAACTCGACACTCTCCCAGGACGCCACCAGCCTGGCCAGAAGTGTGTAAGTCCCAGGGAAGCTCGGGGCACCCCACAGAACTCGTACCCTCCTCTGGCTCAGGATCCCACCGCACAAAGGTGTCTTGTGCGGAGACCTGTACAAGCGCCAGCGGTTCTCAACCTGTGGGTCGCGACCCCTTTGGCAGTCGAACGACCCTTTCACAGGGGTCGCCTAAGACCATCCTGCATATCAGATATTTACATTACGATTCATAACAGTAGCAACATTCCAGTTATGAAGTAGCAACGAAAATAATGTTATGGTTGGGTCACAACATGAGGAACTGTATTTAAAGGGCCAGAAGGTTGAGAACCACTGATTGAAACCGATCTCTGACTTTCAAGATCGCAAACAAAGCAGTTTAAAGCCAGAGGCCTCCACCGAGGGAGCCGCCTGTACTCCAGGTCCGCGCTGCAGAAGTCAGAATGCCTGAAGCAACGTGCTGCAGGGGGCACTTCAGGGGAAGGCCTACGTTTGGAAGAAGAAAAAAAAGCCGGAAGCTTGTAAAAGAGCAAGCACGTTAGTTCTCCCACGTGGGCCGCGGGCAGAAAGCGGAATCAGAGCGGAAGCACGAGGAGACGGGCTCCGAGCTGCAGGCACGCTGCTAGCCCCAGCCGAGCACATCTCCGGGAAAAGCAGTCCCACTCGGGAAAGGCTGGCGCGCGGCGGAGCTCTGCCCACAGCCCCTCTCCAAAGGGCTTGCCCACACCCTGCACGGTGAGGGCGCAGCTGAGACCAAAGGTGGAGGGGGCGAGCTTGCAAGCTTTCCCTCCCGCCCGCTCCCCGCCTCCCCCAGGGCGAACCGGCCTGGTGCAA